>NW_027037945.1:0-24047 GCF_034236695.1 Oncorhynchus nerka | reverse complement strand
GTGCTAAGTATTAGTTTATAAAGTGCTAAGTATTAGTTTATAAAGTGCTAAGTATTAGTTTATAAAGTGCTAAGTATTAGTTTATAAAGTGCTAAGTATTAGTTTATAAAGTGCTGAGTATTAGTTTATAGTGCTAAGTATTAGTTTATAAAGTGCTGAGTATTAGTTTATAGTGCTAAGTATTAGTTTATAAAGTGCTAAGTATTAGTTTATAGTGCTAAGTATTAGTTTATAAAGTGCTAAGTATTAGTTTATAAAGTGCTAAGTATTAGTTTATAGTGCTAAGTATTAGTTTATAAAGTGCTAAGTATTAGTTTATAGTGCTAAGTATTTTTATAAAGTGCTGAGTATTAGTTTATAGTGCTAAGTATTAGTTTATAAAGTGCTAAGTATTAGTTTATAGTATTAGTTTATAGTGCTAAGTATTAGTTTATAAAGTGCTAAGTATTAGTTTATAAAGTGCTAAGTATTAGTTTATAAAGTGCTGAGTATTAGTTTATAGTGCTAAGTATTAGTTTATAGTGCTAAGTATTAGTTTATAAAGTGCTAAGTATTAGTTTATAAAGTGCTAAGTATTAGTTTATAAAGTGCTAAGTATTAGTTTATAAAGTTTATTTATAGTGCTAAGTATTAGTTTATTGTGCTAAGTATTAGTTTATAGTGCTAAGTATTAGTTTATAGTTTTAAGTATTAGTTTATAAAGTGCTGAGTATTAGTTTATAGTGCTAAGTATTAGTTTATAAAGTGCTAAGTATTAGTTTATAAAGTGCTAAGTATTAGTTTATAGTGCTAAGTATTCGTTTATAAAGCGCTAAGTACTAGTTTATAAAGTGCTAAGTATTAGTTTATAATGTGCTAAGTATTAGTTTATAAAGTGCTAAGTATTAGTTTATGAAGTGATAAGTAGTAGTTTATAATGTGCTAAGTATTAGTTTATGAAGTGATAAGTAGTAGTTTATAATGTGCTAAGTATTAGTTTATAAAGTGCTAAGTATTAGTTTAAGTAGTTTATAAAGTAGTTTATAATGTGCTAAGTATTAGTTTATAAAGTGCTAAGTATTAGTTTATAAAGTGCTAAGTATTAGTTTATAAAGTGCTAAGTATTAGTTTATAAAGCGCTAAGTATTAGTTTATAAAGTGCTAAGTATTAGTTTATAGTGCTAAGTATTAGTTTATAAAGTGCTAAGTATTAGTTTATAAAGTGCTGAGTATTAGTTTATAAAGTGCTAAGTATTAGTTTATAAAGTGCTAAGTATTAGTTTATAAAGTGCTAAGTATTAGTTTATAAAGCTAAGTTTATTAGTTTATAAAGTGCTAAGTATTAGTTTATAAAGTGCTAAGTATTAGTTTATAAAGTGCTAAGTATTAGTTTATAAAGTGCTAAGTATTAGTTTATAAAGTGCTAAGTATTAGTTTATAAAGTGCTAAGTATTAGTTTATAAAGTGCTAGTATTAGTTTATAAAGTGCTAAGTATTAGTTTATAAAGTGCTAAGTATTAGTTTATAAAGTGCTAAGTATTAGTTTATAAAGTGCTAAGTATTAGTTTATAAAGTGCTAAGTATTAGTTTATAAAGTGCTAAGTATTAGTTTATAAAGTGCTAAGTATTAGTTTATAGTGCTAAGTATTAGTTTATAAAGTGCTAAGTATTAGTTTATAGTGCTAAGTATTAGTTTATAAAGTGCTAAGTATTAGTTTATAGTGCTAAGTATTAGTTTATAAAGTGCTAAGTATTAGTTTATAGTGCTAAGTATTAGTTTATAAAGTGCTGAGTATTAGTTTATAAAGTGCTGAGTATTAGTTTATAGTGCTAAGTATTAGTTTATAAAGCGCTAAGTATTAGTTTATAGTGCTAAGTATTCTTTTATAAAGTGCTAAGTATTAGTTTATAAAGTGCTGAGTATTAGTTTATAAAGTGCTGAGTATTAGTTTATAAAGTGCTGAGTATTAGTTTATAGTGCTAAGTATTAGTTTATAAAGTGCTAAGTATTAGTTTATAAAGTGCTAAGTATTAGTTTATAAAGTGCTAAGTATTAGTTTATAAAGTGCTGAGTATTAGTTTATAAAGTGCTAAGTATTAGTTTATAAAGTGCTAAGTATTAGTTTATAGTGCTAAGTATTAGTTTATAGTGCTTTATTATAAAGTGCTAAGTATTAGTTTATAAAGTGCTAAGTATTAGTTTATAAAGTGCTGAGTATTAGTTTATAGTGCTAAGTATTAGTTTATAGTGCTAAGTATTAGTTTATAGTGCTAAGTATTAGTTTATAAAGTGCTAAGTATTAGTTTATAAAGTGCTAAGTATTAGTTTATAAAGTGCTGAGTATTAGTTTATAGTGCTAAGTATTAGTTTATAAAGTGCTGAGTATTAGTTTATAGTGCTAAGTATTAGTTTATAAAGCGCTAAGTATTAGTTTATAGTGCTAAGTATTTTTTTATAAAGTGCTAAGTATTAGTTTATAGTGCTAAGTATTAGTTTATAAAGTGCTGAGTATTAGTTTATAGTGCTAAGTATTAGTTTATAAAGTGCTAAGTATTAGTTTATAAAGTGCTATATTAGTTTATAAAGTGCTAAGTATTAGTTTATAGTGCTAAGTTTATTAGTTTATAATAGTGCTGTATTAGTTTATAAAGTGCTGAGTATTAGTTTATAGTGCTAAGTATTAGTTTATAGTGCTAAGTATTAGTTTATAAAGTGCTAAGTATTAGTTTATAAAGTGCTAAGTATTAGTTTATAAAGTGCTAAGTATTAGTTTATAAAGTGCTTATAAGTATTAGTTTATAAAGTGCTAAGTATTAGTTTATAAAGTGCTATTAGTATAGTTTATAAAGTGCTAAGTATTAGTTTATAAAGTGCTAAGTATTAGTTTATAAAGTGCTAAGTATTAGTTTATTAGTTTAGTTTATAAAGTGATAAGTAGTAGTTTATAATGTGCTAAGTATTAGTTTATGAAGTGCTAAGTATTAGTTTATAAAGTGCTAGTATTAGTTTATAAAGTGCTAAGTATTAGTTTATAGTGCTAAGTTTATAATGTAGTTTATAAAGTGCTAAGTATTAGTTTATAAAGTGCTAAGTATTAGTTTATAAAGTGCTAAGTATTAGTTTATAAAGTGCTAAGTATTAGTTTATAAAGTGCTAAGTATTAGTTTATAAAGTGCTAAGTATTAGTTTATAAAGTGCTAAGTATTAGTTTATAAGTATTAGTTTATAGTATTAGTTTATAAAGTGCTGAGTATTAGTTTATAAAGTGCTAAGTATTAGTTTATAATTAGTTTATAAAGCTAAGTATTAGTTTATAAAGTGCTAAGTATTAGTTTATAGTGCTAAGTATTAGTTTATAAAGTGCTAGTATTAGTTTATAAAGTGCTAAGTATTAGTTTATAAAGTGCTAAGTATTAGTTTATAAGTGCTAAGTATTAGTTTATAAAGTGCTGAGTATTAGTTTATAGTGCTAAGTATTAGTTTATAAAGTGCTAAGTATTAGTTTATAAAGTGCTAAGTATTAGTTTATAAAGTGCTAAGTATTAGTTTATAGTGCTAAGTATTAGTTTATAAAGTGCTAAGTATTAGTTTATAGTGTTTATAGTGCTAAGTATTAGTTTATAAAGTGCTAAGTATTAGTTTATAGTGCTAAGTATTAGTTTATAAAGTGCTAAGTATTAGTTTATAAAGTGCTAAGTATTAGTTTATAGTGCTAAGTATTAGTTTATAGTTTTAAGTATTAGTTTATAAAGTGCTAAGTATTAGTTTATAGTGCTAAGTATTAGTTTATAAAGTGCTAAGTATTAGTTTATAGTGCTAAGTATTAGTTTATAGTGCTAAGTATTAGTTTATAAAGTGCTAAGTATTAGTTTATAAAGTATTAGTTTATAAAGTGCTAAGTATTAGTTTATAAAGTGCTAAGTATTAGTTTATAAAGTGCTAAGTATTAGTTTATAAAGTGCTAAGTATTAGTTTATAGTGCTAAGTATTAGTTTATAAAGTGCTAAGTATTAGTTTATAAAGTGCTAAGTATTAGTTTATAAAGTGCTAAGTATTAGTTTATAAAGTGCTGAGTATTAGTTTATAGTGCTAAGTATTAGTTTATAAAGTGCTAAGTATTAGTTTATAAAGTGCTAAGTATTAGTTTATAGTGCTAAGTATTAGTTTATAAAGCGCTAAGTACTAGTTTATAAAGTGCTAAGTATTAGTTTATAATGTGCTAAGTATTAGTTTATAAAGTGCTAAGTATTAGTTTATGAAGTGATAAGTAGTAGTTTATAATGTGCTAAGTATTAGTTTATGAAGTGATAAGTAGTAGTTTATAATGTGCTAAGTATTAGTTTATAAAGTGCTAAGTATTAGTTTATAATGTGCTAAGTATTAGTTTATAAAGTGCTAAGTATTAGTTTATAAAGTACTAAGTATTAGTTTATAAAGTGCTAAGTATTAGTTTATAAAGTGCTACTAAGTATTAGTTTATAAAGTGCTAAGTTTAGTTTATAGTGCTAAGTATTAGTTTATAAAGTGCTAAGTATTAGTTTATAAAGTGCTAAGTATTAGTTTATAAAGTGCTAAGTATTAGTTTATAAAGTTTATAAAGTGCTGAGTATTAGTTTATAAAGTGCTAAGTATTAGTTTATAAAGTGCTAAGTATTAGTTTATAGTGCTAAGTTTATAGTGCTAAGTATTAGTTTATAAAGTGCTAAGTATTAGTTTATAAAGTGCTAAGTATTAGTTTATAAAGTGCTAAGTATTAGTTTATAAAGTGCTAAGTATTAGTTTATAAAGTGCTAAGTATTAGTTTATAAAGTGCTAAGTATTAGTTTATAAAGTGCTAAGTATTAGTTTATAAAGTGCTAAGTATTAGTTTATAAAGTGCTAAGTATTAGTTTATAGTGCTAAGTATTAGTTTATAAAGTGCTAAGTATTAGTTTATAAAGTGCTAAGTATTAGTTTATAAAGTGCTAAGTATTAGTTTATAAAGTGCTAAGTATTAGTTTATAAAGTGCTAAGTATTAGTTTATAAAGTGCTAAGTATTAGTTTATAAAGTGCTAGTATTAGTTTATAGTGCTAAGTATTAGTTTATAAAGTGCTAAGTATTAGTTTATAAAGTGCTAAGTATTAGTTTATAGTGCTAAGTATTAGTTTATAAATTAGTGCTAAGTATTAGTTTATAAAGTGCTAAGTATTAGTTTATAAAGTGCTAAGTATTAGTTTATAAAGTGCTAAGTATTAGTTTATAGTGCTAAGTATTAGTTTATAAAGTGCTAAGTATTAGTTTATAAAGTGCTAAGTATTAGTTTATAAAGTGCTAAGTATTAGTTTAAAGTAAAGTTTATTAGTTTATAGTGCTAAGTATTAGTTTATAAAGTGCTAAGTATTAGTTTATAAAGTGCTAAGTATTAGTTTATAAAGTGCTAAGTATTAGTTTATAGTATTATTAGTTTATAAAGTGCTAAGTATTAGTTTATAAAGTGCTAAGTATTAGTTTATAAAGTTTATATTAGTTTATAAAGTGCTAAGTATTAGTTTATAAAGTGCTAAGTATTAGTTTATAAAGTGCTAAGTATTAGTTTATAAAGTGCTAAGTATTAGTTTATATAAATAAAGTGCTAAGTGTTTATAAAGTGCTAAGTATTAGTTTATAAAGTGCTAAGTATTAGTTTATAAAGTGCTATAGTATTTAGTTTATAAAGTGCTAAGTATTAGTTTATAGTGCTAGTATTAGTTTAAGTGCTAAGTATTAGTGCTAAGTATTAGTTTATAAAGTGCTAAGTATTAGTTTATAAAGTGCTAAGTATTAGTTTATAAAGTGCTAAGTATTAGTTTATAGTGCTAAGTATTAGTTTATAAAGTGCTGAGTATTAGTTTATAGTGCTAAGTATTAGTTTATAAAGTGCTAAGTATTAGTTTATAAACTGCTAAGTATTAGTTTATAAAGTGCTAAGTATTAGTTTATAAAGTGCTAAGTATTAGTTTATAGTGCTAAGTATTAGTTTATAAAGTGCTAAGTATTAGTTTATAAAGTGCTAAGTATTAGTTTATAAAGTGCTAATAGTATTAGTTTATAAAGTGCTGCTAAGTATTAGTTTATAAAGTGCTAAGTATTAGTTTATAAAGTGCTAAGTATTAGTTTATAAAGTGCTAAGTATTAGTTTATAAAGTTTATAAGTATTAGTTTATAAAGTGCTAAGTATTAGTTTATAATGTGCTAAGTATTAGTTTATAAAGTGCTAAGTATTAGTTTATAAAGTGCTAAGTATTAGTTTATAATGTGCTAAGTATTAGTTTATAAAGTGCTATTAGTTTATAATGTGCTAGTTTAGTTTATAAAGTGCTAAGTATTAGTTTATAGTGCTAAGTATTAGTTTATAAAGTGCTAAGTATTAGTTTATAAAGTGCTAAGTATTAGTTTATAAAGTGCTAAGTATTAGTTTATAAAGTGCTAAGTATTAGTTTATAAAGTGCTAAGTATTATTTATAAAGTGCTAAGTATTAGTTTATAGTGCTAAGTATTAGTTTATAAAGTGCTAAGTATTAGTTTATAAAGTGTTTATAAAGTGCTAAGTATTAGTTTATAAAGTGCTAAGTATTAGTTTATAAAGTGCTAAGTATTAGTTTATAGTTTATAAAGCTAAGTATTAGTTTATAAAGCTAAGTATTAGTTTATAAAGTGCTAAGTATTAGTTTATAAAGTGCTAAGTATTAGTTTATAAAGTGCTAAGTATTAGTTTATAAAGTGCTAATTAGTTTATAAAGTGCTAAGTATTAGTTTATAGTGCTTATAAAGTGCTAAGTATTAGTTTATAAAGTGCTAAGTATTAGTTTATAAAGTGCTTATTAGTTTATAGTGCTAAGTATTAGTTTATAAAGTGCTAAGTATTAGTTTATAGTGCTAAGTATTAGTTTATAAAGTGCTAAGTATTAGTTTATAAAGTGCTAAGTATTAGTTTATAAAGTGCTAAGTATTAGTTTATAAAGTGCTAAGTATTAGTTTATAAAGTGCTAAGTATTAGTTTATAAAGTGCTAAGTATTAGTTTATAAAGTATTAGTTTAGTATTAGTTTAGTTTATAGTGCTAAGTATTAGTTTATAAAGTGCTAAGTATTAGTTTATAAAGTGCTAAGTATTAGTTTATAAAGTGCTAAGTATTAGTTTATAAAGTGCTAAGTATTAGTTTATAAAGTGCTAAGTATTAGTTTATAAAGTGCTAAGTATTAGTTTATAAAGTGCTAAGTATTAGTTTATAAAGTGCTAATTAGTTTATAAAGTAGTTTATAAAGTGCTAAGTATTAGTTTATAAAGTGCTAAGTATTAGTTTATAAAGTGCTAAGTATTAGTTTATAAAGTGCTAAGTATTAGTTTATAAAGTGCTAAGTATTAGTTTATAAAGTGCTAAGTATTAGTTTATAAAGTGCTAAGTATTAGTTTATAAAGTGCTAAGTATTAGTTTATAAAGTTTATAAAGTGCTAAGTATTAGTTTATAAAGTGCTAAGTATTAGTTTATAAAGTGCTAAGTATTAGTTTATAGTGCTAAGTATTAGTTTATAAAGTGCTAAGTATTAGTTTATAAAGTGCTAAGTATTAGTTTATAAAGTGCTAAGTATTAGTTTATAGTGCTAAGTATTAGTTTATAAAGCTAAGTATTAGTTTATTGCTAAGTATTAGTTTATAAAGTGCTAAGTATTAGTTTATAAATAAGTGCTAATTAGTTTATAGTTAGTTTATTTATAAAGTGCTAAGTATTAGTTTATAGTGCTAAGTATTAGTTTATAAAGTGCTGAGTATTAGTTTATAGTGCTAAGTATTAGTTTATAAAGTGCTAAGTATTAGTTTATAAAGTGCTAAGTATTAGTTTATAGTGCTAAGTATTAGTTTATAAAGCGCTAAGTACTAGTTTATAAAGTGCTAAGTATTAGTTTATAATGTGCTAAGTATTAGTTTATAAAGTGCTAAGTATTAGTTTATGAAGTGATAAGTAGTAGTTTATAATGTGCTAAGTATTAGTTTATGCTAAGTGAGTTTATAGTAGTAGTTTATAATGTGCTAAGTATTAGTTTATAAAGTGCTAAGTATTAGTTTATAAAGTGCTAAGTATTAGTTTATAAAGTGCTAAGTATTAGTTTATAAAGTGCTAAGTATTAGTTTATAAAGTGCTAAGTATTAGTTTATAAAGTGCTAAGTATTAGTTTATAAAGTGCTAAGTATTAGTTTATTAGTTTATAAAGTGCTAAGTATTAGTTTATAAAGTGCTTATAAAGTGCTAGTATTAGTTTATAAAGTGCTGAGTATTAGTTTATAAAGTGCTAAGTATTAGTTTATAAAGTGCTGAGTATTAGTTTATAGTGCTAAGTATTAGTTTATAGTGCTAAGTATTAGTTTATAAAGTGCTAAGTATTAGTTTATAAAGTGCTAAGTATTAGTTTATAGTGCTAAGTATTAGTTTATAAAGTGCTAAGTATTAGTTTATAAGTATTAGTTTATAAAGCTAAGTATTAGTTTATAAAGTGCTAAGTATTAGTTTATAAAGTGCTAAGTATTAGTTTATAGTGCTAAGTATTAGTTTATAAAGTGCTAAGTATTAGTTTATAAAGTGCTAAGTATTAGTTTATAAAGTGCTAAGTATTAGTTTATAAAGTGCTAAGTATTAGTTTATAAAGTGCTATAGTTTATAAAGTGCTAGTTTATTTATAAAGTGCTAAGTATTAGTTTATAAAGTGCTAAGTATTAGTTTATAAAGTGCTAAGTATTAGTTTATAAAGTGCTAAGTATTAGTTTATAGTGCTAAGTATTAGTTTATAAAGTGCTAAGTATTAGTTTATAAAGTGCTAAGTATTAGTTTATAAAGTGCTAAGTATTAGTTTATAGTGCTAAGTATTAGTTTATAAAGTGCTAAGTATTAGTTTATAAAGTGCTAAGTATTAGTTTATAAAGTGCTAAGTATTAGTTTATAAAGTGCTAAGTATTAGTTTATAAAGTGCTAAGTATTAGTTTATAAAGTGCTAAGTATTAGTTTATAAAGTGCTAAGTATTAGTTTATAAAGTGCTAAGTATTAGTTTATAAAGTGCTAAGTATTAGTTTATAAAGTGCTAAGTATTAGTTTATAAAGTGCTAAGTATTAGTTTATAAAGTGCTAAGTATTAGTTTATAAAGTGCTAAGTATTAGTTTATAAAGTGCTAATAAAGTATTAGTTTATAGTGCTAAGTATTAGTTTATAAAGTGCTAAGTATTAGTTTATTAGTTTATAAAGTGCTTAGTTTATTAGTTTATTTATAAAGTGCTAAGTATTAGTTTATAAAGTGCTGAGTATTAGTTTATAGTGCTAAGTATTAGTTTATAAAGTGCTGAGTATTAGTTTATAGTGCTAAGTATTAGTTTATAAAGTGCTAAGTATTAGTTTATAAAGTGCTAAGTATTAGTTTATAAAGTGCTTAAGTATTAGTTTATAAAGTGCTAAGTATTAGTTTATAAAGTGCTAAGTATTAGTTTATAAAGTGCTAAGTATTAGTTTATAAAGTGCTAAGTATTAGTTTATAAAGTGCTAAGTATTAGTTTATAAAGTGCTGAGTATTAGTTTATAGTGCTAAGTATTAGTTTATAGTGCTAAGTATTAGTTTATTGTGCTAAGTATTAGTTTATAGTGCTAAGTATTAGTTTATAGTTTTAAGTATTAGTTTATAAAGTGCTGAGTATTAGTTTATAGTGCTAAGTATTAGTTTATAAAGTGCTAAGTATTAGTTTATAAAGTGCTAAGTATTAGTTTAAAGTGCTAAGTGCTAGTTTATAAAGTGCTAAGTATTAGTTTATAAAGTGCTAAGTATTAGTTTATAGTGCTAAGTATTAGTTTATAAAGTGCTAAGTATTAGTTTATAAAGTGCTAAGTATTAGTTTATAAAGTGCTAAGTATTAGTTTATGAAGTGATAAGTAGTAGTTTATAATGTGCTAAGTATTAGTTTATGAAGTGATAAGTAGTAGTTTATAATGTGCTAAGTATTAGTTTATAAAGTGCTAAGTATTAGTTTATAGTGCTAAGTATTAGTTTATAATGTGCTAAGTATTAGTTTACAAAGCGCTAAGTATTAGTTTATAAAGTACTAAGTATTAGTTTATAAAGTTCTAAGTATTAGTTTATAAAGCGCTAAGTATTAGTTTATAAAGTGCTAAGTATTAGTTTATAAAGTGCTAAGTATTAGTTTATAAAGTGCTAAGTATTAGTTTATAAAGTTTAAAGTGCTAAGTATTAGTTTATAAAGTGCTAAGTATTAGTTTATAAAGTGCTGAGTATTAGTTTATAAAGTGCTAAGTATTAGTTTATAAAGTGCTAAGTATTAGTTTATAGTGCTAAGTGCTTTAGTATTAGTTTATAAAGTGCTAAGTATTAGTTTATAAAAGTATTAGTTTATAAAGTGCTAAGTATTAGTTTATAAAGTGCTAAGTATTATTTATAGTGCTATATTAGTTTATAAAAGTGCTAAGTATTAGTTTATAAAGTATTTTATAAAGTGCTAAGTATTAGTTTATAAAGTGCTAAGTATTAGTTTATAAAGTGCTAAGTATTAGTTTATAGTGCTAAGTATTAGTTTATAGTGCTAAGTATTAGTTTATAGTGCTAAGTATTAGTTTATAAAGTGCTAAGTATTAGTTTATAAAGTGCTGAGTATTAGTTTATAGTGCTAAGTATTAGTTTATAAAGTGCTAAGTATTAGTTTATAAAGTGCTAAGTATTAGTTTATAGTGCTAAGTATTAGTTTATAAAGTGCTAAGTATTAGTTTATAAAGTGCTAAGTATTAGTTTATAAAGTGCTAAGTATTAGTTTATAAAGTGCTAAGTATTAGTTTATAAAAGTGCTAAGTATTAGTTTATAAAGTGCTAAGTATTAGTTTATAAAGAAGTGATAAGTAGTTTATATAATGTGCTAAGTATTAGTTTATAAAGTGCTAAGTATTAGTTTATAGTGCTAAGTATTAGTTTATAATGTGCTAAGTATTAGTTTATAATTAGTTTATAAGTATTAGTTTATAAAGTATTAGTTTATAAAGTAAGTATTAGTTTATAAAGTGCTAAGTATTAGTTTATAAAGTGCTAAGTATTAGTTTATAAAGTGCTAAGTATTAGTTTATAAAGTGCTAAGTATTAGTTTATAAAGTGCTAAGTATTAGTTTATAAAGTGCTGAGTATTAGTTTATAAAGTGCTGAGTATTAGTTTATAAAGTGCTAAGTATTAGTTTATAGTGCTAAGTATTAGTTTATAGTGCTAAGTATTAGTTTATAAAGTGCTAAGTATTAGTTTATAAAGTGCTAAGTATTAGTTTATAAAGTGCTAAGTATTAGTTTATAAAGTGCTAAGTATTAGTTTATAAAGTGCTAAGTATTAGTTTATAAAGTGCTAAGTATTAGTTTATAAAGTGCTGAGTATTAGTTTATAGTGCTAAGTATTAGTTTATAAAGTGCTGAGTATTAGTTTATAGTGCTAAGTATTAGTTTATAAAGTGCTGCTAATAGTATTAGTTTATAGTGCTAAGTATTAGTTTATAAAGTGCTAAGTATTAGTTTATAAAGTGCTAAGTATTAGTTTATAAAGTGCTAAGTATTAGTTTATAAAGTGCTAAGTATTAGTTTATAAATTAGTTTATAAAGTGCTAAGTATTAGTTTATAAAGTGCTAAGTATTAGTTTATAAAGTGCTAATAAAGTGCTATTAGTTTATAAAGTATAAAGTAGTGCTGCTAAGTATTAGTTTATAAAGTGCTAAGTATTAGTTTATAGTGCTAAGTATTAGTTTATAAAGTGCTAAGTATTAGTTTATAGTGCTAAGTATTAGTTTATAAAGTGCTAAGTATTAGTTTATAGTGCTAAGTATTAGTTTATAAAGTGCTAAGTATTAGTTTATAAAGTGCTAAGTATTAGTTTATAAAGTGCTAGTTTAGTTTATAAAGTGCTAAGTATTAGTTTATAAAGTGCTAAGTATTAGTTTATAGTGCTAAGTATTAGTTTATAAAGTGCTAAGTATTAGTTTATAAAGTGCTAAGTATTAGTTTATAAAGTGCTAAGTATTAGTTTATAAAGTGCTAAGTATTAGTTTATTAGTTTATAGTGCTAAGTATTAGTTTATAAAGTGCTAAAGTATTAGTTTATAAAGTGCTAAGTATTAGTTTATAAAGTGCTAAGTATTAGTTTATAGTGCTAAGTTTATTGCTAAGTTTATTTATAGTGCTAAGTATTAGTTTATAAAGTGCTAAGTATTAGTTTATAAAGTGCTAAGTATTAGTTTATAAAGTGCTAAGTATTTATAAAGTTTATTAGTTTATAGTGCTATTAGTTTATAAGTAGTTTATAATAAAGTGCTAAGTATTAGTTTATGAAGTGATAAGTATTAGTTTATAATGTGCTAAGTATTAGTTTATAAAGTGCTAAGTATTAGTTTATAAAGTGCTAAGTATTAGTTTATAAAGTGCTAAGTATTAGTTTATAAAGCGCTAAGTATTAGTTTATAAAGTGCTAAGTATTAGTTTATAAAGTGCTAAGTATTAGTTTATAAAGTGCTAAGTATTAGTTTATAAAGTGCTAAGTATTAGTTTATAAAGTGCTAAGTATTAGTTTATAAAGTGCTAAGTATTAGTTTATAAAGTGCTAAGTATTAGTTTATAGTGCTAAGTATTAGTTTATAAAGTGCTAAGTATTAGTTTATAAAGTGCTAAGTATATTAGTTTATAAAGTGCTAAGTATTAGTTTATAAAGTGCTAAGTATTAGTTTATAAAGTTTATAAGTTTATAAAGTGCTAAGTATTAGTTTATAAAGTGCTAAGTATTAGTTTATAAAGTGCTAAGTAGTTTAGTTTATTAGTTAAGTATTAGTTTATAAAGTGCTAAGTATTAGTTTATAAAGTGCTAAGTATTAGTTTATAAAGTGCTAAGTATTAGTTTATAAAGTGCTAAGTATTAGTTTATAAAGTGCTAAGTATTAGTTTATAGTGCTAAGTATTAGTTTATAAAGTGCTAAGTATTAGTTTATTAGTTTATAAGTATTAGTTTAGAAAAGTGCTAATTAGTTTATAAAGTGCTAGTATTAGTTTATAAAGTGCTAAGTATTAGTTTATAGTGCTAAGTATTAGTTTATAGTGCTAAGTATTAGTTTATATTAGTTTATAAAGTGCTAAGTATTAGTTTATAAAGTGCTAAGTATTAGTTTATAAAGTGCTAAGTATTAGTTTATAAAGTGCTAAGTATTAGTTTATAGTGCTTTAAGTATTAGTTTATAAAGTGCTAAGTATTAGTTTATAAAGTGCTAAGTATTAGTTTATAAAGTGCTAAGTATTAGTTTATAAAGTGCTAAGTATTAGTTTATAAAGTGCTAAGTATTAGTTTATATAAGTATTAGTTTATAAAGTGCTAAGTATTAGTTTATAAAGTGCTAAGTATTAGTTTATAAAGTGCTAAGTATTAGTTTATAAAGTGCTAAGTATTAGTTTATAAAGTGCTATTAGTATTAGTTTATAAAGTGCTATTAGTATTAGTTTATATAAAGTGCTAAGTATTAGTTTATAAAGTGCTAGTATTAGTTTATAAAGTGCTAAGTATTAGTTTATAAAGTGCTAATTAGTTTATTAGTTTATAAAGTGCTAAGTATTAGTTTATAAAGTGCTAAGTATTAGTTTATAAAGTGCTAAGTATTAGTTTATAAAGTGCTAAGTATTAGTTTATAAAGTGCTAAGTATTAGTTTATAAAGTGCTAAGTATTAGTTTATAAAGTGCTAAGTATTAGTTTATAAAGTGCTAAGTATTAGTTTATAAAGTGCTAAGTATTAGTTTATAAAGTGCTAAGTATTAGTTTATTAGTTTATTTATAGTGCTAAGTATTAGTTTATAAAGTGCTAAGTATTAGTTTATAAAGTGCTAAGTATTAGTTTATAGTGCTAAGTATTAGTTTATAGTGCTAAGTATTAGTTTATAATAAAGTGCTAAGTATTAGTTTATAAAGTGCTAAGTATTAGTATTAGTTTATAAGTGCTATATTAGTTTATAAAGTGCTAAGTATTAGTTTATAAAGTGCTAAGTATTAGTTTATAGTGCTAAGTATTAGTTTATAAAGTGCTAAGTATTAGTTTATAAAGTGCTAGTTTATAGTAGTTTATTAAAGTGCTAAGTATTAGTTTATAAAGTGCTAAGTATTAGTTTATAAAGTGCTAAGTATTAGTTTATAAAGTGCTAAGTATTAGTTTATAAAGTGCTAAGTTTATTAGTTTATAAAGTGCTAAGTATTAGTTTATAAAGTGCTAAGTATTAGTTTATAAAGTGCTAAGTATTAGTTTATAGTGCTAAGTATTAGTATTAGTTTATTTATAAGTGCTAAGTATTAGTTTATAAAGTGCTAAGTATTAGTTTATAAAGTGCTAAGTATTAGTTTATAAAGTGCTAAGTATTAGTTTATAGTGCTAAGTATTAGTTTATAAAGTGCTAAGTATTAGTTTATAAAGTGCTAAGTATTAGTTTATAAAGTGCTAAGTATTAGTTTATAAAGTGCTAAGTATTAGTTTATAAAGTGCTAAGTATTAGTTTATAGTGCTAAGTATTAGTTTATAAAGTTTATAAAGCTGCTAAGTATTAGTTTATAAAGTGCTAAGTATTAGTTTATAAAGTGCTAAGTATTAGTTTATAAAGTGCTAAGTATTAGTTTATAAAGTGCTAAGTATTAGTTTATAAAGTGCTAGTATTAGTTTATAAAGTGCTAAGTATTAGTTTATAAAGTGCTAAGTATTAGTTTATAAAGTGCTAAGTATTAGTTTATAAAGTGCTGAGTATTAGTTTATAGTGCTAAGTATTAGTTTATAAAGTGCTAAGTATTAGTTTATAAAGTGCTAAGTATTAGTTTATAAAGTGCTAAGTATTAGTTTATAGTGCTAAGTATTAGTTTATAAAGTGCTAAGTATTAGTTTATAAAGTGCTAAGTATTAGTTTATAAAGTGCTAAGTATTAGTTTATAAAGTGCTAAGTATTAGTTTATAAAGTGCTAATTAGTTTATATGCTAGTTTAGTTTATAAAGTGCTAAGTATTAGTTTATAAAGTGCTAAGTATTAGTTTATAATAGTGCTAATTAGTTTATAAAGTGCTAAGTATTAGTTTATAAAGTGCTAAGTATTAGTTTATAGTGCTAAGTATTAGTTTATAAAGTGCTAAGTATTAGTTTATAAAGTGCTAAGTATTAGTTTATAGTGCTAAGTATTAGTTTATAAAGTGCTAAGTATTAGTTTATAAAGTGCTAAGTATTAGTTTATAAAGTGCTAAGTATTAGTTTATAAAGTGCTAAGTATTAGTTTATAAAGTGCTAAGTATTAGTTTATAATGTGCTAAGTATTAGTTTATAAAGTGCTAAGTATTAGTTTATAATGTGCTAGTTTATAAAGTGCTAAGTATTAGTTTATAGTGCTAAGTATTAGTTTATAATGTGCTAAGTATTAGTTTACAAAGCGCTAAGTATTAGTTTATAAAGTACTAAGTATTAGTTTATAAAGTTCTAAGTATTAGTTTATAAAGCGCTAAGTATTAGTTTATAAAGTGCTAAGTATTAGTTTATAGTGCTAAGTATTAGTTTATAAAGTGCTGAGTATTAGTTTATAAAGTGCTGAGTATTAGTTTATAAAGTGCTAAGTATTAGTTTATAAAGTGCTGAGTATTAGTTTATAGTGCTAAGTATTAGTTTATAGTGCTAAGTATTAGTTTATAAAGCGCTATGTATTAGTTTATAAAGTGCTAAGTATTAGTTTAAAGTGCTAAGTATTAGTTTATAAAGTGCTAAGTATTAGTTTATAAAGTGCTAAGTATTAGTTTATAAAGTGCTAAGTATTAGTTTATAAAGTGCTAAGTATTAGTTTATATAGTGCTAAGTATTAGTTTATAAAGTGCTGAGTATTAGTTTATAGTGCTAAGTATTAGTTTATAAAGTGCTAAGTATTAGTTTATAGTGCTAAGTATTAGTTTATAAAGTGCTAAGTATTAGTTTATAAAGTGCTAAGTATTAGTTTATAAAGTGCTAAGTATTAGTTTATAGTGCTAAGTATTAGTTTATAAAGTGCTAAGTATTAGTTTATAGTGCTAAGTATTAGTTTATAAAGTGCTAAGTATTAGTTTATAAAGTGCTAAGTATTAGTTTATAAAGTGCTAAGTATTAGTTTATAAAGTGCTAAGTATTAGTTTATAAAGTGCTAAGTATTAGTTTATAAAGTGCTAAGTATTAGTTTATAAAGTGCTAAGTATTAGTTTATAAAGTGCTAAGTATTAGTTTATAAAGTGCTAAGTATTAGTTTATAAAGTGCTAAGTATTAGTTTATAGTGCTAAGTATTAGTTTATAAAGTGCTAAGTATTAGTTTATAAAAGTATTAGTTTATAAAGTGCTAAGTATTAGTTTATAAAGTGCTAAGTATTAGTTTATAAAGTGCTAAGTATTAGTTTATAAAGTGCTAAGTATTAGTTTATAAAGTGCTAAGTATTAGTTTATAAAGTGCTAAGTATTAGTTTATAAAGTGCTAAGTATTAGTTTATAAAGTGCTAAGTATTAGTTTATAAAGTGCTAAGTATTAGTTTATAAAGTGCTGTATTAGTTTATAAAGCTATTAGCTAAGTGCTAAGTATTAGTTTATATAAAGTGCTAAGTATTAGTTTATAAAGTGCTAAGTATTAGTTTATAAAGTGCTAAGTATTAGTTTATAAAGTGCTAAGTATTAGTTTATAAAGTGCTAAGTATTAGTTTATAAAGTGCTAAGTATTAGTTTATAAAGTGCTAAGTATTAGTTTATAAAGTGCTAAGTATTAGTTTATAAAGTGCTAAGTATTAGTTTATAAAGTGCTAAGTATTAGTTTATAGTGCTAAGTATTAGTTTATAAGTATTAGTTTATAGCTAAGTATTAGTTTATAGTGCTAAGTATTAGTTTATAAAGTGCTAAGTATTAGTTTATAAAGTGCTAAGTATTAGTTTATAAAGTGCTAAGTATTAGTTTATAGTGCTAAGTATTAGTTTATAAAGTGCTAAGTATTAGTTTATAGTGCTAAGTATTAGTTTATAGTGCTAAGTATTAGTTTATAAAGTGCTAAGTATTAGTTTATAAAGTGCTAAGTATTAGTTTATATGCTAATTAGTTTATAAAGTGCTAAGTATTAGTTTATAAAGTGCTGAAGTATTAGTTTATAGTGCTAAGTATTAGTTTATAAAGTGCTAAGTATTAGTTTATAGTGCTAAGTATTAGTTTATAAAGTGCTAAGTATTAGTTTATAAAGTGCTAAGTATTAGTTTATAATAAAGTGCTAAGTATTAGTTTATAAAGTGCTAAGTATTAGTTTATAAAGTGCTAAGTATTAGTTTATAAAGTGCTAAGTATTAGTTTATAAAGTGCTAAGTATTAGTTTATAAAGTGCTAAGTATTTTATAAAGTGCTAAGTTTATTTAAAGTGCTAAGTATTAGTTTATAAAGTGCTAAGTATTAGTTTATAAAGTGCTAAGTATTAGTTTATAAAGTGCTAAGTATTAGTTTATAAAGTGCTAAGTATTAGTTTATAAAGTGCTAAGTATTAGTTTATAAAGTGCTAAGTTTAGTTTATAAAGTGCTAAGTATTAGTTTTTATAAAGTGCTAAGTATTAGTTTATAAAGTGCTAAGTATTAGTTTATAAAGTGCTAGTATTAGTTTATAGTGCTAAGTATTAGTTTATAAAGTGCTAAGTATTAGTTTATAAAGTGCTGAGTATTAGTTTATAAAGTGCTAAGTATTAGTTTATAAAGTAGTTTATAAAGTGCTAAGTTATTAGTTTATAGTGCTAAGTATTAGTTTATAAAGTATTTAGTTTATAAAGTGCTAAGTATTAGTTTATAAAGTGCTAAGTATTAGTTTATAAAGTGCTAAGTATTAGTTTATAAAGTGCTAAGTATTAGTTTATAAAGTGCTAAGTATTAGTTTATAAAGTGCTAAGTATTAGTTTATAGTGCTAAGTATTAGTTTATAGTGCTAAGTATTAGTTTATAAAGTGCTAAGTATTAGTTTATAAAGTGCTAAGTATTAGTTTATAGTGCTAAGTATTAGTTTATAAAGTGCTAAGTATTAGTTTATAAAGTGCTAAGTATTAGTTTATAAAGTGCTAAGTATTAGTTTATAAAGTGCTAAGTATTAGTTTATAGTGCTAAGTATTCGTTTATAAAGCGCTAAGTACTAGTTTATAAAGTGCTAAGTATTAGTTTATAATGTGCTAAGTATTAGTTTATAAAGTGCTAAGTATTAGTTTATGAAGTGATAAGTAGTAGTTTATAATGTGCTAAGTATTAGTTTATGAAGTGATAAGTATTAGTTTATAATGTGCTAAGTATTAGTTTATAAAGTGCTAAGTATTAGTTTATAATGTGCTAAGTATTAGTTTATAAAGTGCTAAGTATTAGTTTATAAAGCTAAGTATTAGTTTATAAAGTTCTAAGTATTAGTTTATAAAGCGCTAAGTATTAGTTTATAAAGTGCTAAGTATTAGTTTATAAAGTGCTAAGTATTAGTTTATAATAGTGCTAAGTATTATAAAGTTTATTAGTTTATAAAGTGCTAAGTATTAGTTTATAAAGTGTTTATAAAGTGCTAAGTATTAGTTTATAAAGTGCTAAGTATTAGTTTATAAAGTGCTAGTTTATAAAGTGCTAAGTATTAGTTTATAAGTATTAGTTTATGCTAAGTATTAGTTTATAAAGTGCTAAGTATTAGTTTATAAGTATTAGTTTATAAAGTGCTTTATAGTATTAGTTTATAAAGTGCTAAGTATTAGTTTATAGTGCTAAGTATTAGTTTATAAAGTGCTAAGTATTAGTTTATAAAGTGCTAAGTATTAGTTTATAAAGTGCTAAGTTTATAAAGTGCTAAGTATTAGTTTATAAAGTGCTAAGTATTAGTTTATAAAGTGCTAAGTATTAGTTTATTAGTTTATTTATAGTGCTAAGTATTAGTTTAAGTAAATAAAGTGCTAAGTATTAGTTTATAAAGTGCTAAGTATTAGTTTATAAAGTGCTAAGTATTAGTTTATAAAGTGCTAAGTATTAGTTTATAAAGTGCTAAGTATTAGTTTATAAAGCTAAGTATTAGTTTATAAAGTGCTAAGTATTAGTTTATAAAGTGCTAAGTATTAGTTTATAAAGTGCTAAGTATTAGTTTATAAAGTGCTAAGTATTAGTTTATAAAGTGCTAAGTATTAGTTTATAAAGTGCTAAGTATTAGTTTATTAGTTTATAGTGCTAAGTATTAGTTTAAAGTGCTAAGTATTAGTTTATAAAGTGCTAAGTATTAGTTTATAAAGTGCTAAGTATTAGTTTATAAAGTGCTAAGTATTAGTTTATAAAGTAGTTTATAAAGTGCTGAGTATTAGTTTATAAAGTGCTAAGTATTAGTTTATAAAGTGCTTATAAAGTGCTAAGTATTAGTTTATAAAGTGCTAAGTATTAGTTTATAGTGCTAAGTATTAGTTTATAAAGTGCTAAGTATTAGTTTATAAAGTGCTAAGTATTAGTTTATAGTGCTAAGTATTAGTTTATAAAGTGCTAAGTATTAGTTTATAGTATATTAGTTTATAAAGCTAAGTATTAGTTTATAAAGTGCTAAGTATTAGTTTATAAAGTGCTAAGTATTAGTTTATAAAGTGCTAAGTATTAGTTTATAGTGCTAAGTATTAGTTTATAAAGTGCTAAGTATTAGTTTATAAAGTGCTAAGTATTAGTTTATAGTGCTAAGTATTAGTTTATAGTTTTAAGTATTAGTTTATAAAGTGCTAAGTATTAGTTTATAGTGCTAAGTATTAGTTTATAAAGTGCTAAGTATTAGTTTATAAAGTGCTGAATTAGTTTATAGTGCTAAGTATTAGTTTATAAAGTGCTAAGTATTAGTTTATAAAGTGCTAATTAGTATTAGTTTATAAAGTGCTAAGTATTCGTTTATAAAGCGCTAAGTACTAGTTTATAAAGTGCTAAGTATTAGTTTATAATGTGCTAAGTATTAGTTTATAAAGTGCTAAGTATTAGTTTATGAAGTGATAAGTAGTAGTTTATAATGTGCTAAGTATTAGTTTATAAAGTGCTAAGTATTAGTTTATAATGTGCTAAGTATTAGTTTATAAAGTGCTAAGTATTAGTTTATAGTGCTAAGTATTAGTTTATAAAGTGCTAAGTATTAGTTTATAAAGTGCTAAGTATTAGTTTATAAAGTGCTAAGTATTAGTTTATAAATTAGTTTATAGTGCTAAGTATTAGTTTATAGTGCTAAGTATTTATAGTGCTTATTAGTTTATAGTGCTAAGTATTAGTTTATAAAGTGTTTATAGTATATTAGTTTATAAAGTGCTAAGTATTAGTTTATAAAGTGCTGAGTATTAGTTTATAGTGCTAAGTATTAGTTTATAGTGCTAAGTATTAGTTTATAAAGCGCTATGTATTAGTTTATAAAGTGCTAAGTATTAGTTTAAAGTGCTAAGTATTAGTTTATAAAGTGCTAAGTATTAGTTTATAAAGTGCTAAGTATTAGTTTATAAAGTGCTAAGTATTAGTTTATAAAGTGCTAAGTATTAGTTTATAGTGCTAAGTATTAGTTTATAAAGTGCTAAGTATTAGTTTATAAAGTGCTAAGTATTAGTTTATAAAGTGCTAAGTATTAGTTTATAGTGCTAAGTATTAGTTTATAAAGTGCTAAGTATTAGTTTATAGTGCTAAGTATTAGTTTATAAAGTGCTAAGTATTAGTTTATAAAGTGCTAAGTATTAGTTTATAAAGTGCTAAGTATTAGTTTATAGTGCTAAGTATTAGTTTATATAAAGTGCTATTAGTTTATAAAGTGCTAAGTATTATTTATAAAGTGCTTTATAAAGTGCTATTAGTTTATAAAGTGCTAAGTATTAGTTTATAAAGTGCTAAGTATTAGTTTATAGTTTATAGTGCTTTATAAAGTGCTGAGTATTAGTTTATAGTGCTAAGTATTAGTTTATAAAGTGCTAAGTATTAGTTTATAGTGCTAAGTATTATAATGTGCTAAGTATTAGTTTATAAAGTGCTGCTAAGTATTAGTTTATAAAGTGCTAAGTATTAGTTTATAGTGCTAAGTATTAGTTTATAAAGTGCTAAGTATTAGTTTATAGTGCTAATTAGTTTATAAAGTAGTTTAGTTTATAAAGTGCTGAGTATTAGTTTATAGTGCTAAGTATTAGTTTATAGTAATTAGTTTATAAAGTGCTAAGTATTAGTTTATAAAGTGCTAAGTATTAGTTTATAAAGTGCTAAGTATTAGTTTATAAAGTGCTAAGTATTAGTTTATAAAGTGCTAAGTATTAGTTTATAAAGTGCTAAGTATTAGTTTATTAAAGTTTATAATAGTGCTGAATTAGTTTATTAGTTTATTTATAAAGTGCTAAGTATTAGTTTATAGTGCTAAGTATTAGTTTATAGTGCTAAGTATTAGTTTATAAAGTGCTAAGTATTAGTTTATAAGTGCTGAGTATTAGTTTATAGTGCTAAGTATTAGTTTATAAAGTGCTAAGTATTAGTTTATAAAGTGCTAAGTATTAGTTTATTAAGTTTATTTATAAGTGCTAAGTATTAGTTTATAAAGTGCTGAGTATTAGTTTATAGTGCTAAGTATTAGTTTATAGTGCTAAGTATTAGTTTATATAGTGCTAAGTATTAGTTTATAAAGTGCTTATTAGTTTATAAAGTGCTAATTAGTATTAGTTTATAAAGTGCTAAGTATTAGTTTATAAAGTGCTAAGTATTAGTTTATAAAGTATTAGTTTATAAAGTGCTAAGTATTAGTTTATAAAGTGCTAAGTATTAGTTAGTTTATAAAGTGCTAAGTATTAGTTTATAGTGCTAAGTATTATAAAGTTTATTAGTTTATAAAGTGCTGAGTATTAGTTTATAAAGTGCTAGTATTAGTTTATAAAGTATAGTGCTAAGTATTAGTTTAGTGCTATATTAGTTTATAAAGTGCTAAGTATTAGTTTATAAAGTGCTAAGTGCTAATTAGTTTATAAAGTGCTAAGTATTAGTTTATAGTGCTAATTAGTTTATAAAGTGCTTATTAGTTTATAGTGCTAAGTATTAGTTTATAAAGTGCTAAGTATTAGTTTATAAAGTGCTAAGTATTAGTTTATAAAGTTTATAGCTAAGTATTAGTTTATAGTGCTAAGTATTAGTTTATAGTTAAGTATTAGTTTATAGTGCTAAGTATTAGTTTATATAGTGCTATGTATTAGTTTATAAAGCACTAAGTATTAGTTTATATGTCAGTAATAAATACTTCAGTTACACAATCCGTTTAAATAATGAGCTGTCCTTGAGCCAATAAAACAGACGGATGGAGGAACGTCATGGTAACCTGGTCCTTGAGCCAATAGGACAGTCTGATGGAGGAATGTCATGGTAACCTTGTCCTTGAGCCAATACAACAGTAGGATGGAGGAATGTCATGGTAGCCTGCTCTCATATGTAGGCCTATATGCAAGACAGCACAAACAGATCTGAGACCAGGCTTATGTCATGGATACTAAATGAAAATGTTACTATTCACCTGCTTCTGAGGGTAAACGTTGATGTGGCACTTGATTCATTCTCATCCCATGTTGACCCAGGAGTTTCCGCTCATCCACTTCCTCTTGCATTTAGGGCACTTGTATTCCCCGAAACATCTCTTCTTGCCCTGATATGGGGTCAGGCCTTCCCCTTTAAAAAGCAAATGGAAGAAAATATTGGTCATTTAGCAGACGCTCTTATCCAGAGCGACTTACAAATTGGTGCATTCACCTTATGACATCCAGTGGAACAGTAGTGCATCTAAATCTTTTAAGGGGGTGAGAGGGATTACTTTATCCTATCCTAGGTATTCCTTAAAGAGGGATTACTTTATCCTATCCTAGGTATTCCTTAAAGAGGGATTACTTTATCCTATCCTAGGTATTCCTTAAAGAGGGATTACTTTATCCTATCCTAGGTATTCCTTAAAGAGGGATTACTTTATCCTATCCTAGGTATTCCTTAAAGAGGGATTACTTTATCCTATCCTAGGTATTCCTTAAAGAGGGATTACTTTATCCTATCCTAGGTATTTACAATGAGTTGTGCATTTATATCTTCATCTTGAACTGGCAAATAATCAGATAAATCAGCAAATGGTGATATTGTATTTATTTAGGATATTGAGTGAATACTAAGTCTCTGTATTTATTTAGGATATTGAGTGAATACTAAGTCTCTGTATTTATTTAGGATATTGAGTGAATACTAAGTCTCTGTACACAGCAGGTTTTCTACATCCAGGCATTTGACAGACACAACTAGTACTTAAAAAAACACAAGTAGTACTTAAAAAACCACAAGTAGTACTTAAAAAACACAAGTAGTACTTAAAAAAACACAAGTAGTACTTTAAAAACACAAGTAGTACTTAAAAAAGACACAACTAAAAAAAAAAAAAAAAAAAAACTACAAACGACAGGTCCTGACTCTCGGTCCACATATATAGAGATATACTGTACATTACTTACTGTAAAGAATTGCTATTTCTTATGCAAGTGACCAGCCTACTGCTAAATACATGGCTACAACTCACAGTAAAGCCTGTGGGGTCCCCTACAGGATATAGCTCCCACATTACACACATAATCTCCCTTTTAACCGAACACTGTGCCCGAAGAGGATTCTACGATGACGGACAGACAACTGAGCCAATGGCGGAAGACTACAGACTACACCCAGCTGAACCAATCCGGAGATCCGATCTTCCGGAGTCAACCTACTTTCTGTGCCGTATATTAGGGCTGTACTGATTGTTGGCGGCCTCTTTTCCTGCTGTTCTGTGCGAGCGAACGGAAGAGCCGTAATTACGCTGTACTAGATATCTTCACTCTGAATAAACTGTCACTTGTCATAAAATTTACCACTTTGTCTGAATCGATCCTTGACCGGCTCACCCATCTACATATCTAATTACTAACAGAACTTGGTAAGAAGAGGATAGTTAACTAACGGTCCAGTCGAAGTGAGCTGATTGGGTGTGAGAGAGGGGGT
>NW_027037944.1:0-24045 GCF_034236695.1 Oncorhynchus nerka | reverse complement strand
TGGACAGATGAGTCAAAAGGATAACGTTTGGGACGATCATATGTCTCGTTATGTCTTCCCTGTTAAAGAGACATATGTCTCAATATGTCTTCCCTGTTAAAGAGACATATGTCTCAATGTGTCTTCCCTGTTAAAGAGACATATGTCTCAATATGTCTTCCCTGTTAAAGAGACATATGTCTCAATATGTCTTCCCTGTTAAAGACACCTGGGTCTCAATATGTCTTCCCTGTTAAAGAGACCTGGGTCTCAATATGTCTTCCCTGTTAGAGACACCTGGATATCATGTCTTCTTGAGGCACATAGATTCTATATGTCTTCTGTTGAGACACCTGGGTCTCAATGTGTCTTCCACTGTTGAAACACTGGTCTCAGCAGGTTCAAATAATGTTTGTTTCTACAAGTGTCTGTTTGTCTGCAGAGTCACCCGATTAAAAACATATTAAATGCAAAGAAAAGGAGAAGAAACCTCTCTGATTGGCTACTACTCCACGTCGTTCTCGATCTTTCAAAAAAGCAGAGATGAAACGTCTCTGGCTACTTTCTGACGTCGTTCTGGTCACATGATAAACAGAAGAAACGTCTCTGATTGGCTACTGCTCCACGTGATTTCATAAGTGTGTTAAAACCAGAGAAGAAACCTCTGGGTTGGCCCTTTACGACCATCTACTCATCACATTATGAACAGTAATAGTAGATATCTTTTATACGTCTGCAAATGTGACGAAAGATGTGTACAATCCTAGATGCACTTTTGTTATGAGAAAAAAATATATAAAAATATAGCTTCCCACTTGAAACTCATGCGGCGTCTATGCGTGTGGTGTAGATGTGTATGCGTGCCTGTGCGGGAACGTGTGTGCGTGTGTGCGTGCATGCCTGCGGGAACGTGGTGCGTGTGTGTGCGTGCATGCCTGTGCGGGAACGTGTGTGCGTGTGTGTGCGTGCATGCCTGTGCGGGAACGTGTGTCAGTGCTTGTGTGTGTGTGAACCAACTGCCCCCGAGCATGTCTCCTCATTTTAGAGTGCTGTCACTCCCTCTTCCTGGCATCTATTAACACAAGCCATTATCATGTTAATCTCTATGATTATAATAGTAATTTATGCGCATTGACTTTATGCGTTGGACACACAAAGATGAGCTGTGACCTATCGAGGAAGACTTGGAGAAGAACGTGTTCCTCACTATCTTTGTATCTCTTTATTTGTGCTCTGTATCCTGTAGCCTTTTGCACGTAAAGATGTGGGATCTTAATCTGATCACTGTTTTGTTGCTGAGAATTTTCCTGTACAACAGTAAATGTAAACTTGGGGTGTAGTAAGGCTTTAAAAAGTTGGTCATTTGAATATTTAGGCCTGATTTGCCCTAACAAGAAATGTATCAACCCCTACAAAGAATGTCCATTAGTTATAATCCACGTAATAATTCACATTTCCTGTTGCTGCAGGATTATTTTCCTGGCTCAAATTAAGATTCTACATCTGTCTATCATTTTAGTTCTGTGTTTTTGGTTCCCACTCTATTTTGAACTGTGTTAAAAAATATATATGTTTGGTGGTGTTATCTCTCTCAATTCAATTTCACTAAATTTATTTAAATTATTATTATTATTATTTAAATTTTAATTGGCATATGTTAACATTTCCGAAGCGAGAAATAGACAATAAAACAAAAGTGAAATAAACAATAAAGATTAAACATCACACTCACAAAATTCATAAATATGGGTTGTATTTACAATGGTGTTTGTTCTTCACTCGTTGCCCTTTTCTCGTGGCAACAGGTCACAAATCTTGCTGCTGTGATGGCACATTGTGGTAATTCACCCAGTAGATATGGGAGTTTATCAAAATTGTGTTTTTTTTTTTCTCCAAATCTAATATGGTCATACATTTGGCTATGGTTAGAAGTGCAGCTCAGTTTCCACCTCATTTTGTGGGCAGTGAGCACATAGCCTGTCTTCTCTTGAGAGCCATGTCTGTCTACGGGCGGCCTTTCTCAATAGCAAAGCTATGCTCACTGAGTCTGTACATAGTCAAGCTTTTCTTAAGTTTTGGTCAGTCACAGTGGCCAGGTATTCTGCCGCTATTATTTCTCTGTTTAGGGCCAACAGCATTCTAGTTGGCTCTGTTTTTTGTTAATTCTTTTGTGTCAAGTAATTATCCTTTTGTTTTCTCATGATTTGGTTGGGTCTAATTGTGCTGCTGTCCTAGGCTCTGTAGGGTGTGTTTGTGTTTGTGAACAGAGCCCTATGGACCTACTTGCTTAGGGCTCTTCTCCTGGTTCATCTCTCTGTAGGTGATGGCTTTGTTATAGAAGGATCAGGAATCGCTCATTTCTGGATTTTGATAATTAGCGGTATCGTCCTAATTCTGCTCTGCATTATTTGGTGTTCTACATTGTACACAGAGGATATTTTTGCAGAGTTCTGCATGCAGAGTCTCAATTTGTGTTTGTTCCATTTTGTAAGTCTTGGTTGGTGAGCGGACCCCAGACCTCACATCAATAAAGGGCAATGGGCTCTACATGACTGATTCAAGTATTTTTAGCCAAATCTAATTGGTATGTTGAATTTTATGTTCCTTTTGATGGCATAGAAGGCCCTTCTTGCCTTGTCTCTCAGCTCTGTTCACAGGCTTTATGGAAGTTACCTGTGGTTCCGATGTTCGATGTTCCGATGGTTCAGTGTTTAGGCTGAGGTATGTATACTTGTTTGTGTGCTCTAGATGAAATTTGTATTTGTGGTCCTGGCGACTGGACCTTTTGGAACACCATTAATTTAGTCTTACTGAGATTTACTGTCAGGGCTCCGGTCTGACAGAATCTGTGCAGAAGATCTAGGTGCTGCTCTCTGCCCTCCTTGATTGGTGACAGAAGCACCAGATCATCAGCAAACAGTAGACATTTGACTTCAGATTCTAGTAGGGTGAGGCTGGGTGCTACAGACTGTTCTCACAATTTATTGATATATATGTTGAAGAGGTGGGGCTTAAGCTGCATCCCTGTCTCACCCCCCACGGCCCTGTGGAAGAAATGTGTGTTTTTGCCAACTTTAACCTCACACTTGTTGTTTGTGTACATGGGATTTTATAATGTAATATGTTTTTCACCCAACACCACTTTCCATCAGTTTGTATAGCAGACCCTCATGCCAAATTGAGTCAAAGCTTTTTCAAATCAACAAGCATTAGAAGACTTTGCCTTTGTTTTTTGTTGTTTATTTGTCAATTAGGGTGTGTAGGGTGAATACGTGGTCTGTCGTCGGTGAATTTGGTAAAAAGCCAATTTGACATTTGCTCAGCACATTGTTTTCATTGAGGAAATGTATACAGTCTGCTGTTAATGATAATGCAGAGGATTTTCCCCAAGGTTACTGTTGACACATATTCACGGTAGTTATTGGGGTCAAATTTGTCTCCACTTTGTGGATTGGGGTGATCAGTCCTTGGTTCCAAATATTGAGGAAGATGCCAGAGCTAAGTATGATGTTAAAGAGTTTTAGTATAGCCAATTGGAATTTGTTGTCTGTATATTTGATCATTTCATTGAGGATACCATCAACACCACAGGCCTTTTTGGGTTGGAGGGTTTTTATTTTGTCCTGTAACTCATTCAATGTAATTGGAGAATCCAGTGGGTTCTGGTAGTCTTTAATAGTTGATTCTAAGATCTGTATTTGATCATGTATATGTTTTTGCTGTTTGTTCTTTGTTATAAGGCTAAAAAGACTGGAGAAGTGGTTTATCCATACATCTCCATTTTGGATAGATAATTATTCATGTTGTTGATGTTTAGTGTTTTCCAATTTTCCCAGAAGTGGTTAGAGTCTATGGATTCTTCAATTACATTGAGCTGATTTCTGACATGCTGTTCCTTCTTTTTCCGTAGTGTATTTCTGTATTGCTTTAGTGATTCACCATAGCGAAGGCGTAGACTCAGGTTTTCCGGGTCTCTATGTTTTTGGTTGGACAGGTTTCTCAATTTCTTTCTTAGGTTTTTGCATTCTTCATCAAACCATTTGTCATTGTTGTTAATTTTCTTATATTGTCTGCTTGACATTTTTAGATTTGATAGGGAAGCTGAGAGGTCAAATATACTGTTTAGGTTTTCTACTACCAAGTTTACACCTTCACTATTACAGTGGAACGTTTTACCCAGGAAATTGTCTAAAAGGGATGGAATTTGTTTTTGCCTAATAGTTTGTTGGTATGTATCCACACTACTTTCCTTCCATCTATAGCATTTCTTAATGTTACTCAGTTCCTTTGGCTTTGATGCCTCATGATTGAGTATTGCTCTGTTTAAGTAGACTGTGCTTTTGCTGTGGTCTGATAGGGGTGTCAGTGGGCTGACTTTGAACGCTCTGAGAGACTCTGGGTTGAGGTCAGTGATAAAGTAGTCTACAGTACTACCGCCAAGAGATGAGCTATAGGTGTACCTTCCCTGAGAAGTCCCCTCCGAAGCCTCTCTCTCAATTCAATATCAATTTCAATTTAAGGGGCTTAATTGGCATGGGAAACATATGTTTACATTGCCAAAGTAAGTGAAATAGAGAGAAAAATGTTGTTAAATAAACAATAACATTAAACATTAGTTCAAGGCAGTTAACCCACTGTTCCCTGGGTGTAGATTAAGGCAGCCCCCCGCACCTCTCCGATTCAGAGGGTTAAATGAGGAAGGTTTCAGTTGAACAGATTCAGTTTGACAACTGACTAGGTATCCCCCTTTCCATTTCCCCTTTCCCGTTACACACACTCTCTCTCTCTCTGTCTGACTCTTTCTCTCTCTCTCTTCTCTCCCTCACTATTTTCTCTTTCACGCACACACACACACACACACACACACACACACACACACACACACACACACACACACACACACACTCTCTCTCTCTCTCTCTCTCTCTCTCTCTCTCTCTCTCTCTCTCTCTCTCTCTCTCTCTCTCTCTCTCTCTCTCTCAATCTATTCACAGATAGTGTAGTAATTAGGCCGTTAAATTAAAATTGAATTACTCATATTAACATTTTAACTACCAACTCCACCCTCTTCACACGCTAAACAAAGACACATCCAGCACTATAATACTATTGAAGAATGAGGGTGTATTTTCTCAAATCTCCCTCCTTTTAGTTTAAACATTTACACACATAAACTCTAACAGAACACACTTGATGTCAGCAGGGTTATTTTTTTTTTTTAAATTAGGCAAGTCAGTTAAGAACAAATTCTTATTTTCAATGACAGACTACCGGGGAACAGTGGGTGGAACTGCCTTGTTCAGGGGCAGATTTTTACCTTGTCAGCTCGGGGATTTGACCTAGCAAACTTTCAGTTACTAGTCCAACGCTCTAACCACTAGGCTACCTGCCACCTCTACACTCTAACCACTAGGCTATCTGCCTCCTCTACACTCTAACCACTAGGCTACCTGCCACCTCTACACTCTAACCACTAGGCTACCTGCCACCTCTACACTGTAACCACTAGACTACCTGCCACCTCTACACTCTAACCACTAGACTACCTGCCACCTCTGCACTCTAACCACTAGACTACCTGCCACCTCTACACTCTAACCACTAGACTACCTGCCACCTCTGCACTCTAACCACTAGACTACCTGCCACCTCTACACTCTAACCACTAGGCTACCTGCCACCTCTACACTCTAACCACTAGGCTACCTGCCACCTCTACACTCTAACCACTAGGCTATCTGCCACCTCTACACTCTAACCACTAGGCTACCTGCCACCTCTACACTCTAACCACTAGGCTATCTGCCACCTCTACACTCTAACCACTAGGCTATCTGCCACCTCTACACTCTAACCACTACCCTGCCACCTCTACACTCTAACCACTAGGCTATCTGCCACCTCTACACTCTAATCACTAGGCTACCTGCCACCTCTACACTCTAACCACTAGGCTACCTGCCACCTCTACACTCTAACCACTAGGCTACCTGCCACCTCTACACTCTAACCACTAGACTACCTGCCACCTCTACACTCTAACCACTAGGCTACCCTACCACCTCTACACTCTAACCACTAGACTACCTGTCACCTCTGCACTCTAACCACTAGACTACCTGCCACCTCTACAGTCTAACCACTAGACTACCTGCCACCTCTACACTCTAACCACTAGACTACCTGCCACCTTCTACACTCTAACCACTAGGCTACCCTGCCGCCCCTACACCCTAACCACTAGGCTACCTGCCACCTCTACACTCTAACCACTAGGCTACCTACCACCTCTACACTCTAACCACTAGGCTACCTGCCGCCTCTACACTCTAACCACTAGGCTACCTGCCACCTCTACACTTTAACCACTAGGCTACCTGCCGCCCCTACACTCTAACCACTAGGCTACCTGCCACCTCTACACTCTAACCACTAGGCTACCTGCCGCCTCTACACTCTAACCACTAGGCTACCTGCCACCTCTACACTTTAACCACTAGGCTACCTGCCGCCCCTACACTCTAACCACTAGGCTACCTGCCACCTCTACACTCTAACCACTAGGCTACCTGCCACCTCTACACTCTAACCACTAGGCTACCTGCCGCCCCTACACTCTAACCACTATTCTACCTGCCACCTCTACACTTTAACCACTAGGCTACCTGCCGCCCCTACACTCTAACCACTAGACTACCTGCCGGTCCCAAATGTTCATTTTTATTTATTATAGAGCAGGTCAAACTCAAGGATCACATCTGATTTATAATAACAACACCACAATATGTCCCAAATGGCACCCTATTCCCTATATAGTGCACTACTTTAGACCAGAGCCCTATTCCCTATATAGTGGTACTACTTTAGACCAGAGCCCTATTCCCTATATAGTGCACTACTTTAGACCAGAGCCCTATTCCCTATATAGGTGTACTACTTTAGACCAGAGCCCTATTCCCTATATAGTACACTACTTTATACCAGAGCCCTATTCCCTATATAGTGGTACTATTACATTTACATTTAAGTCATTTAGCAGACGCTCTTATCCAGAGCGACTTACAAATTGGTGCATTCACCTTATGACCTCCAGTGGAACAGTAGTGCATCTAAATCTTTTCAGGGGGAGGGGGGGTGAGAGGGATTACTTTATCCTATCCTAGGTATTCCTTAAAGAGGTGGGGTTTCAGGTGTCTCCGGAAGGTGGTGATTGACTCCGCTGTCCTGGCGTCGTGAGGGAGTTTGTTCCACCATTGGGGGCCAGAGCAGCGAACAGTTTTGACTGGGCTGAGCGGGAACTGTACTTCCTCAGTGGTAGGAGGCGAGCAGGCCAGAGGTGGATGAACGCAGTGCCCTTGTTTGGGTGTAGGGCCTGATCAGAGCCTGAGGTACTGAGGTGCCGTTCCCCCTCACAGCTCCGTAGGCAAGCACCATGGTCTTGTAGCGGATGCGAGCTTCAACTGGAAGCCAGTGGAGGGAGCGGAGGAGCGGGGTGACGTGAGAGAACTTGGAAGGTTGAACACCAGACGGGGCTGCGGCGTTCTGGATGAGTTGTAGGGCTTTAATGGCACAGGCAGGGAGCCCAGCCAACAGCGAGTTGCAGTAATCCAGACGGGAGATGACAAGTGCCTGGATTAGGACCTGCGCCGCTTCCTGTGTGAGGCAGGGTCGTACTCTGCGGATGTTGTAGAGCATGAACCTACAGGAACGGGCCACCGCCTTGATGTTAGTTGAGAACGACAGGGTGTTGTCCAGGATCACGCCAAGGTTCTTAGCGCTCTGGGAGGAGGACACAATGGAGTTGTCAACCGTGATGGCGAGATCATGGAACGGGCAGTCCTTCCCCGGGAGGAAGAGCAGCTCCGTCTTGCCGAGGTTCAGCTTGAGGTGGTGATCCGTCATCCACACGGATATGTCTGCCAGACATGCAGAGATGCGATTCGCCACCTGGTCATCAGAAGGGGGAAAGACCAGAGCCCTATATAGTGCACTACTTTAGACCAGAGCCCTATTCCCTATATAGGGACTAGGGTGTGATATCGGCTCTTATTGAAAGTAGTGCACTATAGAGGGACTCGGGTGCGGTATCGGCTCTTATCGAAAGTAGTGCACTATATAGGGACTAGGGTGCGATATCGGCTCTTATCGAAAGTAGTGCACTATATAGGGACTAGGGTGCGATATCGGCTCTTATCGAAAGTAGTGCACTATATAGGGACTAGGGTCCGATATCGGCTCTTATCGAAAGTAGTGCACTATATAGGGACTAGGGTGCGATATCGCTCTTATCGAAAGTAGTGCACTATAGGGACTAGGATTCGATATCGGCTCTATCGAAAGTAGTGCACTATATAGGGACTAGGGTGCGATATCGCTCTTATAGAAAGTAGTGCACTATATAGTGAATAGGTGCGATATCGGCTCTTATCGAAGTAGTGCACTATATAGGGAATACTATGCCATGTGGGATTCATGCTTTGACTCCTAAACAGTAGAAAGTGGATTATTGGGTTGTGTTTCTCTGGTCTGTGTAAACATTGCTGTGGGTGTTGTGTTAGAGTGGTGAACCCCATTAATTTAATCGCTCCCCCTCTCTCGTTTCCCCTCTCATTCACACACACACACACACACACACACACACACACACACACACACACACACACACACACACACACACCCTGCTGTGCTGGAGAATTTCCTCTCGTTGTTAATTTTCTCCTTCTCCATATGGTACCAAGCTTTACCTGCAGGCTGTGTGTGTGTGTGTGTGTGTGTGTGTGTGTGTGTGTGTGTGTGTGTGTGCGTGTGTGCGTGTGTGCGTGCGTGCGTGCGTGCGTGCGTGCGTGCGTGCGTGCGTGCGTGTGTGCGTGTAATGGAGTTGTGCTTCATGCGTTTTTTTTGTGGCCTTCACAAAAAAAAAAAGATCCAGCAGTCATTTTGTCTGTTTTCATGTTCAAATGTGGTTTCAGGGTCAAATGTGACCTGCTGGGAGATTTATTCAGTCATTTCAATAGACAATGTTTTACTTAATAGATTTCAGTTGTATGTCCTTGATGATTTATTTGATATATTTTGTTATTTCTTTAAACATCTTCCCCTTCAAATACTTTCATTGTATTGTTGCAAATCAAAATTGGTCAGCCTTGTTATGTTAGACATCAAAACATACTGTAATATTCTGCCTGTCGGGCTACGTTGTCATCTCTAGTTATTTAGTAGTGAATAAAGATGAACTTCCGTGAGAAAAAAGAAAGTATAATACAAAAAAATGATCACAGAGCAGATGTTTTAGTTATTCCTTCATGTTATATTATCTGAGTGTTACCAACCTGCTGGAGTCCTCCTTGCTAGCTAGCTAGCCGGAAGCAACATCGGTAGACAGTGTCGTTCTCTCCCGCCTGCCGAACAGAATGTAAACAGAAGTGAAAGACACTATCTTACCGGTCGCCGCCGCCTCTGGCTAGCAAAGCAGACGGGAGGCTAGGGCGACACCATGATTAAGCTAACTAGCTAGCTTGATTGTTAGCGACACTGTGTACTAGCTAGCATGATAGTTAGCCACACCTTGTACTAGCTTGATAGTTAGCGATACCGTGAGCTAGCAAGCGCGATAGCTAGCAACACCATATGCTAGCTAACGTGATAGTTATCGACAGCGTGTGCTAGCTAACGTGATAGTTAGCGACAGCGATGTGCTAGCAGCTAGCTTGATAGTTAGCGACACCTTGTACTAGCTTGATAGTTAGCACCCATCTTCCTTATTTGGCAATGTCTTGGTAAGTGGAGTGTGCCAATATATTTTGCATGATGCTTCCTTCACTAGACTACTGACATTTACAACAAAAAAACTCATATCTCCCTAACTAACTTTAAGCATCAGCTATCAGAGCAGCTCACAGATCATTGCACCTGTTCATTGCCCATCTGTAAATAGCCCACCCAACTACCTCATCCCCATATTGTTATTTATTTTGCTCCTTTGCACCCCGATATCTCTACTTGCACATTCATCTTCTGCACATCTAACTTGTTCTCAATTAGCCAACCTGGTTAAATAAAGGTTAAATAAATAAAAGCAGTCTGCTAAAGCAGATTATTGGGACAGTCTGCTAAAACAGGTTATTGGGACAGTCTGCTAAAGCAGATTATTGGGACAGTCTGCTAAAACAGGTTATTGGGACAGTCTGCTAAAGCAGATTATTGGGACAGTCTGCTAAAACAGATTATTGGGACAGTCTGCTAAAGCAGATTATTGGGACAGTCTGCTAAAACAGATTATTGGGACAGTCTGCTAAACAGATTATTGGGACAGTCTGCTAAAACAGATTATTGGGACAGTCTGCTAAAGAGATTATTGGGACAGTCTGCTAAAACAGATTATTGGGACAGTCTGCTAAAGAGATTATTGGGACAGTCTGCTAAAGAGATTATTGGGACAGTCTGCTAAAACAGATTATTGGTAGGACAGTCTGCTAAAACAGATTATTGGGACAGTCTGCTAAAGAGATTATTGGGACAGTCTGCTAAAGAGATTATTGGGACAGTCTGCTAAAACAGATTATTGGGACAGTCTGCTAAAACAGATTATTGGGACAGTCTGCTAAAGAGATTATTGGGACAGTCTGCTAAAACAGATTATTGGGACAGTCTGCTAAAACAGATTATTGGGACAGTCTGCTAAAACAGATTATTGGGACAGTCTGCTAAAACAGATTATTGGGACAGTCTGCTAAACAGATTATTGGGACAGTCTGCTAAACAGATTATTGGTAGGACAGTCTGCTAAAACAGATTATTGGGACAGTCTGCTAAAACAGATTATTGGTAGGACAGTCTGCTAAAACAGATTATTGGGACAGTCTGCTAAAAGAGATTATTGGGACAGTCTGCTAAAGAGATTATTGGGACAGTCTGCTAAAACAGATTATTGGTAGGACAGTCTGCTAAAACAGATTATTGGGACAGTCTGCTAAAGAGATTATTGGGACAGTCTGCTAAAACAGATTATTGGGACAGTCTGCTAAAACAGATTATTGGGACAGTCTGCTAAAACAGATTATTGGGACAGTCTGCTAAACAGATTATTGGGACAGTCTGCTAAAACAGATTATTGGGACAGTCTGCTAAAGAGATTATTGGGACAGTCTGCTAAAACAGATTATTGGGACAGTCTGCTAAAGAGATTATTGGGACAGTCTGCTAAAACAGATTATTGGTAGGACAGTCTGCTAAAACAGATTATTGGGACAGTCTGCTAAAGAGATTATTGGGACAGTCTGCTAAAACAGATTATTGGGACAGTCTGCTAAAACAGATTATTGGGACAGTCTGCTAAAACAGATTATTGGGACAGTCTGCTAAACAGATTATTGGGACAGTCTGCTAAACAGATTATTGGGACAGTCTGCTAAAGAGATTATTGGGACAGTCTGCTAAACAGATTATTGGGACAGTCTGCTAAACAGATTATTGGGACAGTCTGCTAAAACAGATTATTGGGACAGTCTGCTAAAACAGATTATTGGTAGGACAGTCTGCTAAAACAGATTATTGGGACAGTCTGCTAAAAGAGATTATTGGGACAGTCTGCTAAAGAGATTATTGGGACAGTCTGCTAAAACAGATTATTGGGACAGTCTGCTAAAGAGATTATTGGGACAGTCTGCTAAAACTGATTATTGGGACAGTCTGCTAAAACTGATTATTGGGACAGTCTGCTAAAACAGATTATTGGGACAGTCTGCTAAAACAGATTATTGGGACAGTCTGCTAAAAGAGATTATTGGGACAGTCTGCTAAAACAGATTATTGGGACAGTCTGCTAAAACAGATTATTGGTAGGACAGTCTGCTAAAACTGATTATTGGGACAGTCTGCTAAAACAGATTATTGGTAGGACAGTCTGCTAAAACAGATTATTGGTAGGACAGTCTGCTAAAACAGTTTATTGGGACAGTCTGCTAAAACAGATTATTGGGACAGTCTGCTAAAGCAGATTATTGGGACAGTCTGCTAAACAGATTATTGGTAGGACAGTCTGCTAAAACTGATTATTGGGACAGTCTGCTAAAACAGATTATTGGGACAGTCTGCTAAAACAGATTATTGGGACAGTCTGCTAAAGCAGATTATTGGGACAGTCTGCTAAAGAGATTATTGGGACAGTCTGCTAAAACAGATTATTGGGACAGTCTGCTAAAGAGATTATTGGGACAGTCTGCTAAAACAGATTATTGGGACAGTCTGCTAAAACAGATTATTGGGACAGTCTGCTAAAGAGATTATTGGGACAGTCTGCTAAAACAGATTATTGGGACAGTCTGCTAAAACAGATTATTGGGACAGTCTGCTAAAACAGATTATTGGGACAGTCTGCTAAAACAGATTATTGGGACAGTCTGCTAAAAGAGATTATTGGGACAGTCTGCTAAACAGATTATTGGGACAGTCTGCTAAACAGATTATTGGTAGGACAGTCTGCTAAAACTGATTATTGGGACAGTCTGCTAAAACAGATTATTGGTCTGGTAATCTGCTAAAATAGTTGGATGGTTCATAGTGTTGAGTTCCAATCTCACTTAGGGGACATGTTTTCCTTCAAATCCTTTATGTACAATATTGATCCCGTGCCCAGACACTTGAAAAGTGAAATGAAAAGTGAAAGCATACCTGTGAGAGGGGTCGCCCTGGTAATAGTTGTAGATTTTTATAAAGTACCCAAGAACAATATGTGAGTCAATATGACCATTGGAAAACAAAGAACGACTGTTGTAAACACTGCAATGTGGGTTGAATTGAATTGAGCCCCTAATCTTCATTTTCAAGGTGATGATTGTGCTTTTCTTGCCAACACAATTCCACAGTAAATGTTAGTCCACATTTGAGCTATTTGTTTCGCAAGTGACAATAGATAACAGCCTTACCACTGTGAGCTACCAGTCCAAAGCCATTTTCAGTCATGATGCACGTTATTTTATTGTCAGAGCGTTCCAGTGGACTCCTGGTAAGGATGCTTTAGGGTTTGGATCAGGTACAACTATGTTTACCCACAAACCATGAGATGAATATTTATGAGCAATTCCACGTGAGTGCATTGGTTGAAAATGTGAAAACGGTTGGGCAAAGGTTGAAATTGGGGTTGACAGTTACCCTTCAAAAATGTCCTCTTCCTGTCCCCACAGTGTTCACCAGCCCTCCCTCCTCTCCCCACAGTGTTCACCAGCCCTCCCTCCTCTCCCCACAGTGTTCACCAGCCATCCCTCCTCTCCCCCCAGCGTTCACCAGCCCTCCCTCCTCTCTCCCCAGCGTTCCCCAGCCCTCCCTCCTCTCTCCCCAGCGTTCCCCAGCCCTCCCTCCTCTCCCCCCAGCGTTCCCCAGCCCTCCCTCCTCTCTCCCCAGCGTTCCCCAGCCCTCCCTCCTCTCTCCCCAGCGTTCCCCAGCCCTCCCTCCTCTCCCCCCAGCGTTCCCCAGCCCTCCCTCCTCTCTCCCCAGCGTTCACCAGCCCTCCCTCCTCTCCCCAGCGTTCCCCAGCCCCCCTCCTCTCTCCCCAGCGTTCCCCAGCCCTCCCTCCTCTCTCCCCAGCGTTCACCAGCCCTCCTCTTCTCTCCCCAGCGTTCCCCAGGCCTCCCCTCCTCTCCCCCCAGCGTTCCCAGCCCTCCCTCCTCTCCCCCAGCCCTCCCTCCTCTCCCCCAGCGTTCCCCAGCCCTCCCTCCTCTCCCCCCAGCGTTCCCCAGCCCTCCCTCCCTCTTCCCCAGCGTTCTGTACTCCTCTCTCCCCAGTGTTAGTATACAGCCTAGTGTGTTAGTGTGCAGCCTAGTGTGTTAGTATGCAGCCTAGTGTGTTAGTGTGCAGCCTAGTGTGTTAGTGTGCAGCCTAGTGTGTTAGTGTGCAGCCTAGTGTGTTAGTGTGCAGCCTAGTGTGTTAGTGTGCAGTCTAGTGTGTTAGTATGCAGTCTAGTGTGTTAGTATACATCCTAGTGTGTTAGTATGCAGTCTAGTGTGTTAGTATGCAGCCTAGTGTGTTAGTGTGCAGCCTAGTGTGTTAGTGTGCAGCCTAGTGTGTTAGTGTGCAGCCTAGTGTGTTAGTGTGTTAGTATGCAGCCTAGTGTGTTAGTATGCAGCCTAGTGTGTTAGTGTGCTAGTGTGCAGCCTAGTGTGTTAGTGTGCAGTCTAGTGTGTTAGTATGCAGCCTAGTGTGTTAGTGTGCAGCCTAGTGTGTTAGTGTGCAGCCTAGTGTGTTAGTGTGCTAGTGTGCAGCCTAGTGTGTTAGTGTGCAGTCTAGTGTGTTAGTATACATCCTAGTGTGTTAGTGTGCAGCTTAGTGTGCTAGTGTGCAGTCTAGTGTGTTAGTATACATCCTAGTGTGTTAGTACACATCCTAGTGTGTTAGTGTGTTAGTATACATCCTAGTGTGTTAGTGTGTTAGTATACATCCTAGTGTGTTAGTGTGTTGGTATACATCCTAGTGTGTTGGTGTATTTAGTATAGTGTGTTAGTATACATCCCAGTGTGTTAGTGTGTTAGTATACATCCTAGTGTGTTAGTATACATCCTAGTGTGTTAGTGTGTTAGTATACATCCTAGTGTGTTAGTATACATCGTAGTGTGTTAGTGTGTTAGTATACATCCTAGTGTTTTAGTATACATCCTAGTGTGTTAGTGTGTTAGTATACATCCTAGTGTGTTAATATACATCCTAGTGTGTTAGTGTGTTAGTATACATCCTAGTGTGTTAGTGTGTTAGTATACATCCTAGTGTGTTAGTGTGCAGCCTAGTGTGTTAGTATATATCCTAGTGTGTTAGTGTCTAGCCTAGTGTGTTAGTATACATCCTAGTGTGTTAGTGTGTTAGTGTGCAGCCTAGTGTGTTAGTGTGCATCCTAGTGTGTTAGTGTGCAGTCTAGTGTGTTAGTGTGTTAGTATACATCCTAGTGTGTTAGTGTGCAGCCTAGTGTGTTGGTGTTAGTATACATCCTAGTGTGTTAGTGTGCAGCCTAGTGTGCTGGTGTGCAGCCTAGTGTGTTAGTGTGCAGTCTAGTGTGTTAGTGTGCAGCCTAGTGTGTTAGTATACATCCTAGTGTGTTAGTGTGTGGTAGTGTGCAGCCTAGTGTGTTAGTATACATCCTAGTGTGTTAGTATACATCCTAGTGTGCTAGTGTGCAAACTAGTGTGTTAGTATGCAGCCTAGTGTGTTAGTATACATCCTAGTGTGTTAGTATACATCCTAGTGTGCTAGTGTGCAGTCTAGTGTGTTAGTATGCAGCCTAGTGTGTTAGTATACATCCTAGTGTGTTAGTATACATCCTAGTGTGCTAGTGTGCAGCCTACTGTGTTAGTATGCAGTCTAGTGTGTTAGTGTGCATCTTATTGTGTTAGTTTACATCCTAGTGTGTTAGTGTGCAGCCTAGTGTGTTAGTGTGCAGTCTAGTGTGTTAGTATACATCCTAGTGTGTTAGTGTGCAGCTTAGTGTGCTAGTGTGCAGTCTAGTGTGTTAGTATACATCCTAGTGTGTTAGTATACATCCTAGTGTGTTAGTGTGTTAGTATACATCCTAGTGTGTTAGTGTGTTAGTATACATCCTAGTGTGTTAGTGTGTTACTATACATCCTAGTGTGTTAGTGTGTTAGTATACATCCTAGTGTGTTAGTATACATCCCAGTGTGTTAGTGTGTTAGTATACATCCTAGTGTGTTAGTATACATCCTAGTGTGTTAGTGTGTTAGTATACATCCTAGTGTGTTAGTGTGTTAGTATACATCCTAGTGTGTTAGTATACATCTTAGTGTGTTAGTGTGTTAGTACATCCTTAGTGTGTTTAGTGTGTTAGTGTACATCCTAGTGTGTTAGTGTGCAGCCTAGTGTGTTAGTATACATCCTAGTGTGTTAGTATACATCCTAGTGTGTTAGTGTGTTAGTGTACATCCTAGTGTGTTAGTGTGCAGCCTAGTGTGTTAGTATACATCCTAGTGTGTTAGTGTGTTAGTATACATCCTAGTGTGTTAGTGTGTTAGTATACATCCTAGTGTGTTAGTATACATCTTAGTGTGTTAGTGTGTTAGTATACATCCTAGTATTTTAGTATACATCCTAGTGTGTTAGTGTGTTAGTATACATCCTAGTGTGTTAGTGTGTTAGTATACATCCTAGTGTGTTAGTGTGTTAGTATACATCCTAGTGTGTTAGTGTGTTAGTATACATCCTAGTGTGTTAGTGTGCAGCCTAGTGTGTTAGTATATATCCTAGTGTGTTAGTGTGCAGCCTAGTGTGTTAGTATACATCCTAGTGTGTTAGTGTGTTAGTGTGCAGCCTAGTGTGTTAGTGTGCATCCTAGTGTGTTAGTGTGCAGTCTAGTGTGTTAGTGTGTTAGTATACATCCTAGTGTGTTAGTGTGCAGCCTAGTGTGTTAGTGTGTTAGTATACATCCTAGTGTGTTAGTATACATCCTAGTGTGTTAGTGTGTTAGTATACATCCTAGTGTGTTAGTGTGTTAGTATACATCCTAGTGTGTTAGTGTGTTAGTATACATCCTCATGTGTTAGTGTGTTAGCCTAGTGTGTTAGTATACATCCTAGTGTGTTAGTATACATCCTAGTGTGTTAGTATACATCCTAGTGTGTTAGTGTGTTAGTATACATCCTAGTGTGTTAGTGTGTTAGTATACATCCTAGTGTGTTAGTATACATCTTAGAGTGTTAGTGTGTTAGTATACATCCTAGTATTTTAGTATACATCCTAGTGTGTTAGTGTGTTAGTGTACATCCTAGTGTGTTAGTGTGCAGCCTAGTGTGTTAGTATACATCCTAGTGTGTTAGTATACATCCTAGTGTGTTAGTGTGTTAGTGTACATCCTAGTGTGTTAGTGTGCAGCCTAGTGTGTTAGTATACATCCTAGTGTGTTAGTATACATCCTAGTGTGTTAGTGTGTTAGTACATCCTAGTGTGTTAGTATACATCTTAGTGTGTTAGTGTGTTAGTATACATCCTAGTGTTTTAGTATACATCCTAGTGTGTTAGTATACATCCTAGTGTGTTGTGTAGTGTGTTATCCTAGTGTGTTAGTGTGTTAGTATACATCCTAGTGTGTTAGTGTGTACATCCTAGTGTGTTAGTGTGCAGCCTAGTGTGTTAGTATATATCCTAGTGTGTTAGTGTGCAGCCTAGTGTGTTAGTATACATCCTAGTGTGTTAGTGTGTTAGTGTGCAGCCTAGTGTGTTAGTGTGCATCCTAGTGTGTTAGTGTGCAGTCTAGTGTGTTAGTGTGTTAGTATACATCCTAGTGTGTTAGTGTGCAGCCTAGTGTGTTAGTGTGTTAGTATACATCCTAGTGTGTTAGTGTAGTGTGCTGGTACATCCTAGTGTGTTAGTATCTACATGTGCAGCCTAGTGTGTTAGTATACATCCTAGTGTGTTAGTGTGCAGCCTAGTGTGTTAGTATACATCCTAGTGTGTTAGTATACATCCTAGTGTGTTAGTGTTAGTGTGTTATATGCAGCCTAGTGTGTTAGTATACATCCTAGTGTGTTAGTATACATCCTAGTGTGCTAGTGTGCAGTCTAGTGTGTTAGTAGCCTAGTGTGTTAGTATACATCCTAGTGTGTTAGTATACATCCTAGTGTGTGTGTTAGTGTGTTAGTATACATCCTAGTGTGTTAGTGTGTTAGTATACATCCTAGTGTGTTAGTATACATCCTAGTGTGTTAGTGTGTTAGTATACATCCTAGTGTGTTAGTATACATCCTAGTGTGTTAGTGTGTTAGTATACATCCTAGTGTGTTAGTGTGTTAGTATACATCCTAGTGTGTTAGTGTGCAGCCTAGTGTGTTAGTATATATCCTAGTGTGTTAGTGTGCAGCCTAGTGTGTTAGTATACATCCTAGTGTGTTAGTGTGTTAGTGTGCAGCCTAGTGTGTTAGTGTGCATCCTAGTGTGTTAGTGTGCAGTCTAGTGTGTTAGTGTGTTAGTATACATCCTAGTGTGTTAGTGTGCAGCCTAGTGTGTTAGTGTGTTAGTATACATCCTAGTGTGTTAGTGTGCAGCCTAGTGTGCTAGTGTGCAGTCTAGTGTGTTAGTGTGCAGTCTAGTGTGTTAGTGTGCAGCCTAGTGTGTTAGTATACATCCTAGTGTGTTAGTGTGCAGCCTAGTGTGTTAGTATACATCCTAGTGTGTTAGTATACATCCTAGTGTGCTAGTGTGCCGCCTAGTGTGTTAGTATGCAGCCTAGTGTGTTAGTATACATCCTAGTGTGTTAGTATACATCCTAGTGTGCTAGTGTGCAGTCTAGTGTGTTAGTATGCAGCCTAGTGTGTTAGTATACATCCTAGTGTGTTAGTATACATCCTAGTGTGCTAGTGTGCAGCCTAGTGTGTTAGTATGCAGTCTAGTGTGTTAGTGTGCAGCTTAGTGTGTTAGTTTACATCCTAGTGTGTTAGTGTGCAGCCTAGTGTGTTAGTGTGCAGTCTAGTGTGTTAGTATACATCCTAGTGTGTTAGTGTGCAGCTTAGTGTGCTAGTGTGCAGTCTAGTGTGTTAGTATACATCCTAGTGTGTTAGTATACATCCTAGTGTGTTAGTGTGTTAGTATACATCCTAGTGTGTTAGTGTGTTAGTATACATCCTAGTGTGTTAGTGTGTTAGTATACATCCTAGTGTGTTAGTGTGTTAGTATACATCCCAGTGTGTTAGTATACATCCTAGTGTGTTAGTGTGTTAGTATACATCCTAGTGTGTTAGTATACATCCTAGTGTGTTAGTGTGTTAGTATACATCCTAGTGTTTTAGTATACATCCTAGTGTGTTAGTGTGTTAGTATACATCCTAGTGTGTTAGTGTGTTAGTATACATCCTAGTGTTTTAGTATACATCCTAGTGTGTTAGTGTGTTAGTATACATCCCAGTGTGTTAGTGTGTTAGTATACATCCTAGTGTGTTAGTATACATCCTAGTGTGTTAGTGTGTTAGTATACATCCTAGTGTGTTAGTATACATCCTAGTGTGTTAGTATACATCCTAGTGTGTTAGTGTGTTAGTATACATCCTAGTGTTTTAGTATACATCCTAGTGTGTTAGTGTGTTAGTATACATCCTAGTGTGTTAGTATACATCCTAGTGTGTTAGTGTGTTAGTGTACATCCTAGTGTGTTAGTGTGCAGCCTAGTGTGTTAGTATATATCCTAGTGTGTTAGTGTGCAGCCTAGTGTGTTAGTATACATCCTAGTGTGTTAGTGTGTTAGTGTGCAGCCTAGTGTGTTAGTGTGCATCCTAGTGTGTTAGTGTGCAGTCTAGTGTGTTAGTGTGTTAGTATACATCCTAGTGTGTTAGTGTGCAGCCTAGTGTGTTAGTGTGTTAGTATACATCCATGTTAGTTAGTGTGTTAGTGTGTTAGTGTGTTAGTATACATCCTAGTGTGTTAGTATACATCCTAGTGTGTTAGTGTGCAGCCTAGTGTGTTAGTGTGTTAGTATACATCCTAGTGTGTTAGTATACATCCTAGTGTGTTAGTGTGCAACCTAGTGTGTTAGTATACATCCTAGTGTGTTAGTGTGCAGCCTAGTGTGTTAGTATACATCCTAGTGTGTTAGTATACATCCTAGTGTGTTAGTATACATCCTAGTGTGTGCAGCCTAGTGTGTTAGTATACATCCTAGTGTGTTAGTATACATCCTAGTGTGTTAGTGTGCAGCCTAGTGTGTTAGTGTGCAGTCTAGTGTGTTAGTATACATCCTAGTGTGTTAGTGTGCAGCTTAGTGTACTAGTGTGCAGTCTAGTGTGTTAGTATACATCCTAGTGTGTTAGTATACATCCTAGTGTGTTAGTGTGTTAGTATACATCCTAGTGTGTTAGTGTGTTAGTATACATCCTAGTGTGTTAGTGTGTTAGTATACATCCTAGTGTGTTAGTGTGTTAGTATACATCCTAGTGTGTTAGTATACATCCTAGTGTGTTAGTGTGTTAGTATACATCCTAGTGTGTTAGTGTGTTAGTATACATCCTAGTGTGTTAGTATACATCCTAGTGTGTTAGTGTGTTAGTATACATCCTAGTGTTTTAGTATACATCCTAGTGTGTTAGTGTGTTAGTATACATCCTAGTGTGTTAGTGTGCAGCCTAGTGTTTTAGTGTGCAGTCTAGTGTGTTAGTGTGCAGCCTAGTGTGTTAGTATACATCCTAGTGTGTTAGTATACATCCTAGTGTGTTAGTGTGCAGCCTAGTGTGTTAGTATACATCCTAGTGTGTTAGTATAGATCCTAGTGTGCTAGTGTGCAAACTAGTGTGTTAGTATGCAGCCTAGTGTGTTAGTATACATCCTAGTGTGTTAGTATACATCCTAGTGTGCTAGTGTGCAGTCTAGTGTGTTAGTATGCAGCCTAGTGTGTTAGTATACATCCTAGTGTGTTAGTATACATCCTAGTGTGCTAGTGTGCAGCCTAGTGTGTTAGTATGCAGTCTAGTGTGTTAGTGTGCAGCTTAGTGTGTTAGTTTACATCCTAGTGTGTTAGTGTGCAGCCTAGTGTGTTAGTGTGCAGTCTAGTGTGTTAGTATACATCCTAGTGTGTTAGTGTGCAGCTTAGTGTGCTAGTGTGCAGTCTAGTGTGTTAGTATACATCCTAGTGTGTTAGTATACATCCTAGTGTGCTAGTGTGCAGCCTAGTGTGTTAGTATGCAGTCTAGTGTGTTAGTGTGCAGCTTATTGTGTTAGTTTACATCCTAGTGTGTTAGTGTGTTAGTATACATCCTAGTGTGTTAGTATACATCCTAGTGTGTTAGTGTGTGCATCCTAGTGTGTTAGTATACATCCTAGTGTGTTAGTGTGTTAGTATACATCCTAGTGTTTTAGCCCTAGTGTGTTAGTGTGTTAGTATCCCTAGTGTGTTAGTGTGTTAGTATACATCCTAGTGTTTTAGTGTGTTAGTGTGTTAGTATACATCCTAGTGTGTTAGTGTGTTAGCCTAGTGTGTTAGTATACATCCTAGTGTGTTAGTGTGTTAGTATACATCCTAGTGTGTTAGTGTGCAGCCTAGTGTGTTAGTATACATCCTAGTGTGTTAGTGTTAGTATTCCTAGTGTTTTAGCATACATCCTAGTGTGTTAGTGTGTTAGTATACCTAGTGTGTTAGTATACATCCTAGTGTGTTAGTATACATCCTAGTGTGTTAGTGTGCAGCCTAGTGTGTTAGTATACATCCTAGTGTGTTAGTATAGATCCTAGTGTGCTAGTGTGCAAACTAGTGTGTTAGTATACATCCTAGTGTGTTAGTATACATCCTAGTGTGCTAGTGTGCAGTCTAGTGTGTTATTATGCAGCCTAGTGTGTTAGTATACATCCTAGTGTGTTAGTATACATCCTAGTGTGCTAGTGTGCAGCCTAGTGTGTTAGTATGCAGTCTAGTGTGTTAGTGTGCAGCTTAGTGTGTTAGTTTACATCCTAGTGTGTTAGTGTGCAGCCTAGTGTGTTAGTATACATCCTAGTGTGTTAGTACACATCCTAGTGTGTTAGTGTGTTAGTATACATCCTAGTGTGTTAGTGTGTTAGTATACATCCTAATGTGTTAGTCCTAGTGTGTTAGTGTGTTAGCCTAGTGTGTTAGTGTGTTAGTATACATCCTAGTGTGTTAGTATACATCCCAGTGTGTTAGTGTGTTAGCATCCTAGTGTGTTAGTATACATCCTAGTGTGTTAGTGTGTTAGTATACATCCTAGTGTGTTAGTGTGTTAGTATACATCCTAGTGTGTTAGTATACATCCTAGTGTGTTAGTATACATCCTAGTGTGTTAGTGTGTTAGTATACATCCTAGTGTTTTAGTATACATCCTAGTGTGTTAGTGTGTTAGTATACATCCTAGTGTGTTAGTATACATCCTAGTGTGTTAGTGTGTTAGTATACATCCTAGTGTGTTAGTGTGTTAGTATACATCCTAGTGTGTTAGTGTGCAGCCTAGTGTGTTAGTATACATCCTAGTGTGTTAGTGTGCAGCCTAGTGTGTTAGTATACATCCTAGTGTGTTAGTGTGTTAGTGTGCAGTCTAGTGTGTTAGTGTGTTAGTATACATCCTAGTGTGTTAGTGTGCAGCCTAGTGTGTTAGTGTGTTAGTATACATCCTAGTGTGTTAGTGTGCAGCCTAGTGTGTTAGTGTGCAGTCTAGTGTGTTATTGTGCAGCCTAGTGTGTTAGTATACATCCTAGTGTGTTAGTATACATCCTAGTGTGTTAGTGTGCAGCCTAGTGTGTTAGTATACATCCTAGTGTGTTAGTATACATCCTAGTGTGCTAGTGTGCAAACTAGTGTGTTAGTATGCAGCCTAGTGTGTTAGTATACATCCTAGTGTGTTAGTATACATCCTAGTGTGCTAGTGTGCAGCTAGTGTGTTAGTGTGCAGCCTAGTGTGTTAGTATGCATCTAGTGTGTTAGTATACATCCTAGTGTGTTAGTGTGCAGCCTAGTGTGTTAGTATACATCCTAGTGTGTTAGTGTGCATCTAGTGTGTTTGTATCTAGTGTGTTAGTGTACATCAGCCTAGTGTGTTAGTGTGCAGCCTAGTGTGTTAGTGTGCAGTCTAGTGTGTTAGTATACATCCTAGTGTGTTAGTGTGCAGCCTAGTGTGTTAGTGTGCAGCCTAGTGTGTTAGTGTGCAGTCTAGTGTGTTAGTATATAGTGTGTTAGTGTGTTAGTATACATCCTAGTGTGTTAGTATACATCCTAGTGTGTTAGTGTGCAGTCTAGTGTGTTAGTATACATCCTAGTGTGTTAGTATACATCCTAGTGTGTTAGTGTGTTAGTGTGTTAGTAGTAGTGTGTTAGTGTGTCCTAGTATACATCCTAGTGTGTTAGTGTGTTAGTATACATCCTAGTGTGTTAGTGTACATCCTAGTGTGTTAGTATACATCCTAGTGTGTTAGTGTGCAGTGTGTGTTAGTATACATCCTAGTGTGTTAGTGTTTAGTGTGTTAGTACATCCTTAGTGTGTTAGTGTGTTAGTATACATCCTAGTGTGTTAGTATACATCCTAGTGTGTTAGTGTACATCCTAGTGTTAGTATACATCCTAGTGTGTTAGTGTGTCCTAGTGTGTTAGTATACATCCTAGTGTGTTAGTGTACATCCTAGTGTGTTAGTGTATATGTGTTAGCCTATACATCCTAGTGTGTTAGTGTGCAGCCTTAGTGTGCTAGTGTGCATCCTAGTGTGTTAGTGTGCATCCTAGTGTGTTAGTATACATCCTAGTGTGTTAGTGTGTTAGTACATCCTAGTGTGTTAGTGTGCATCCTAGTGTGTTAGTGTGCAGTCCTAGTGTGTTAGTATATATCCTAGTGTGTTAGTCCTAGTGTGTTAGTATACATCCTAGTGTGTTAGTGTGCAGCCTAGTGTGTTAGTATATATCCTAGTGTGTTAGTGTGCAGCCTAGTGTGTTAGTATACATCCTAGTGTGTTAGTGTGTTAGTGTGCAGCCTAGTGTGTTAGTGTGCATCCTAGTGTGTTAGTGTGCAGCAGTGTGTTATGTTGGTGTGCTAGTATACATCCTAGTGTGTTAGTATACATCCTAGTGTTGGTGTGTTAGTGTGTTGACATCCTAGTGTGCTGGTGTGTGTTAGTGTGCAGCCTAGTGTGTTAGTGTGCAGCCTAGTGTGTTAGTGTGCATCCTAGTAGTGTGCAGCCTAGTGTGTTAGTGTGTTTAGTGTGCAGCCTAGTGTGTTAGTATACATCCTAGTGTGTTAGTACACATCCTAGTGTGTTAGTGTGTTAGTATACATCCTAGTGTGTTAGTGTGTTAGTATACATCCTAATGTGTTAGTGTGTTAGTATACATCCTAGTGTGTTAGTGTGTTAGTATACATCCTAGTGTGTTAGTATACATCCCAGTGTGTTAGTGTGTTAGTATACATCCTAGTGTGTTAGTGTGTTAGTATACATCCTAGTGTGTTAGTGTGTTAGTATACATCCTAGTGTGTTAGTATACATCCTAGTGTGTTAGTATACATCCTAGTGTGTTAGTGTGTTAGTATACATCCTAGTGTTTTAGTATACATCCTAGTGTGTTAGTGTGTTAGTATACATCCTAGTGTGTTAGTATAC
>NW_027037943.1:0-24032 GCF_034236695.1 Oncorhynchus nerka | reverse complement strand
GTATCTCTCTAGTCTGTTTCTCTCCAGTCTGTATCTCTCTAGTCTGTATATAAATAGTCTGTATCTCTAGTCTGTATCTCTCTAGTCTGTATATAAATAGTCTGTTTCTCTCTAGTCTGTATCTCTCTCTATTTCTCTAGTCTGTATCTCTCTAGTCTGTATCTCTCTATTTCTCTAGTCTGTTTCTCTCCAGTCTGTATCTCTCTAGTCTGTATCTCTCTGGTCTGTATCTCTCTAGTCTCTATCTCTCTAGTCTTTATCTCTCTAGTCTGTATCTCTCTAGTCTGTATCTCTCTAGTCTGTATCTCTCTAGTCTGTATATAAATAGTCTGTATCTCTCTAGTCTGTATCTCTCTATTTCTCTAGTCTGTATCTCTCTAGTCTGTATCTCTCTAGTCTGTATCTCTCTATTTCTCTAGTCTGTATCTCTCTAGTCTGTATCTCTCTAGTCTGTATCTCTTTTAGTCTGTATCTCTCTAGTCTGTATCTCTCTAGTCTGTATCTCTCTAGTCTGTATCTCTCTAGTCTGTATCTCTTTTAGTCTGTATCTCTCTAGTCTGTATCTCTCTAGTCTGTTTCTCTCTAGTCTGTATCTCTCTAGTCTGTATCTCTCTAGTCTGTATCTCTCTAGTCTGTATCTCTCTAGTCTGTATCTCTCTAGTCTGTATCTCTCTAGTCTGTATCTCTCTAGTCTGTATCTGTATCTCTCTAGTCTGTATCTCTCTAGTCTGTATCTCTCTAGTCTGTATATAAAATAGTCTGTATCTCTCTAGTCTGTATCTCTCTAGTCTCTATCTCTCTAGTCTCTATCTCTCTAGTCTGTATCTCTCTAGTCTCTATCTCTCTAATCTATATCTCTCTAGTCTGTATCTCTCTAGTCTGTATCTCTCTAGTCTGTATCTCTCTAGTCTCTATCTCTCTAGTCTGTATCTCTCTAGTCTGTATCTCTCTAGTCTGTATCTCTCTAGTCTGTATCTCTTTAGTCTGTATCTCTCTAGTCTGTATCTCTCTAGTCTGTATCTCTCTAGTCTGTATCTCTCTAGTCTGTATCTCTCTATCTCTCTAGTCTGTATCTCTCTAGTATGTATCTCTCTAGTCTGTATCTCTCTAGTCTGTATCTCTCCAGTCTGTATCTCTCTAGTCTGTATCTCTCTAGTCTGTATCTCTCAAGTCTGTATCTCTCTGGTCTGTATATAAATAGTCTGTATCTATCTAGTCTCTATCTCTCTAGTATGTATCTCTCTAGTCTGTATCTCTCTAGTCTGTATCTCTCTAGTCTGTATCTCTCTAGTCTGTATCTCTCTATCTCTCTAGTCTGTATCTCTCTAGTCTGTATCTCTCTAGTCTGTATCTCTCTAGTCTGTATCTCTCCAGTCTGTATCTCTCTAGTCTGTATCTCTCTAGTCTGTATCTCTCTAGTCTGTATCTCTCTAGTCTGTATCTCTCTAGTCTGTATCTCTCTAGTCTGTATCTCTCTAGTCTGTATCTCTCTAGTCTGTATCTCTGTGTATCTCTCTAGTCTGTATCTCTCTAGTCTGTATCTCTCTAGTCTGTATCTCTCTAGTCTGTATCTCTCTAGTCTGTATCTCTCTAGTCTGTATCTCTCTAGTCTGTATCTCTCTATCTCTCTAGTCTGTATCTCTCTAGTCTGTATCTCTCTAGTCTGTATCTCTCTAGTCTCTATCTCTCTAGTCTGTATCTCTAGTCTGTATCTCTCTAGTCTGTATCTCTCTAGTCTGTATCTCTCTAGTCTGTATCTCTCTATTTCTCTAGTCTGTATCTCTCTAGTCTGTATCTCTCTAGTCTGTATCTCTCTAGTCTAGTCTGTATCTCTAGTCTGTATCTCTCTAGTCTGTATCTCTCTAGTCTGTATCTCTCTAGTCTGTATCTCTCTAGTCTGTATCTCTCTATCTCTCTAGTCTGTATCTCTCTAGTCTGTATCTCTCTAGTCTGTATCTCTCTAGTCTGTATCTCTCTAGTCTGTATCTCTCTAGTCTGTATCTCTCTAGTCTGTATCTCTCTATCTCTCTAGTCTGTATCTCTCTAGTCTGTATCTCTCTAGTCTGTATCTCTCTAGTCTGTATCTCTCTAGTCTGTATCTCTCTATCTCTCTAGTCTGTATCTCTCTAGTCTGTATCTCTCTAGTCTGTATCTCTCTAGTCTGTATCTCTAGTCTGTATCTCTCTAGTCTGTATTCTCTAGTCTGTATCTCTCTAGTCTGTATCTCTAGTCTGTATCTCTCTAGTCTGTATCTCTCTAGTCTGTTTCTCTAGTCTGTATCTCTCTAGTCTGTATCTCTCTCTGTATCTCTCTAGTCTGTATCTCTCTAGTCTGTATCTCTCTAGTCTATCTCTCTAGTCTGTATCTCTCTAGTCTGTATTCTCTCTAGTCTGTATCTCTCTAGTCTGTATCTCTCTAGTCTGTATCTCTCTAGTCTGTATCTCTCTAGTCTGTATCTCTCTAGTCTGTATATAAATAGTCTGTATCTCTCTAGTCTGTATCTCTCTAGTCTGTATCTCTCTAGTCTGTATCTCTCTAGTCTGTATCTCTCTCTGTATCTCTCTAGTCTGTATCTCTCTAGTCTGTATCTCTAGTCTGTATCTCTCTAGTCTGTATCTCTCTAGTCTGTATCTCTAGTCTGTATCTCTCTAGTCTGTATCTCTCTAGTCTGTATCTCTAGTCTGTATCTCTCTAGTCTGTATCTCTCTAGTCTGTATCTCTCTAGTCTGTATCTCTCTAGTCTGTATCTCTCCAGTCTGTATCTCTCTAGTCTGTATCTCTCTAGTCTGTATCTCTCTAGTCTGTATCTCTCTAGTCTGTATCTCTCTAGTCTGTATCTCTCTAGTCTGTATCTCTCTAGTCTGTATCTCTCTAGTCTGTATATAAATAGTCTGTATCTCTCTAGTCTGTATCTCTCTAGTCTGTATCTCTCTAGTCTGTATCTCTCTAGTCTGTATCTCTCTAGTCTGTATCTCTCTAGTCTGTATCTCTCTAGTCTGTATCTCTCTAGTCTGTATCTCTCTAGTCTGTTTCTCTCTATCTCTAGTCTGTATCTCTCTGGTCTGTATCTCTCTAGTCTGTATCTCTCTAGTCTGTATCTCTCTAGTCTGTATCTCTCTAGTCTGTATCTCTCTAGTCTGTATCTCTCTAGTCTGTATCTCTCTAGTCTGTATCTCTATCTCTCTAGTCTGTATCTCTCTAGTCTGTATCTCTCTAGTCTGTATCTCTCTAGTCTGTATCTCTCTAGTCTGTATCTCTCTAGTCTGTATCTCTCTAGTCTGTATCTCTCTAGTCTGTATCTCTCTAGTCTGTATATAAATAGTCTGTATCTCTCTAGTCTGTATCTCTCTAGTCTGTATCTCTCTAGTCTGTATCTCTCTAGTCTGTATCTCTCTAGTCTGTATCTCTCTAGTCTGTATCTCTCTAGTCTGTATCTCTCTATTTCTCTAGTCTGTATCTCTCTAGTCTGTATCTCTCTAGTCTGTATCTCTCTAGTCTGTATCTCTCTAGTCTGTATCTCTCTAGTCTGTATCTCTCTAGTCTGTATCTCTCTAGTCTGTATCTCTCTTGGTCTGTATCTCTCTAGTCTGTATCTCTAGTCTGTATCTCTCTAGTCTGTATCTCTCTAGTCTGTATCTCTCTCTGTATCTCTCTAGTCTGTATCTCTCTAGTCTGTATCTCTCTAGTCTGTATCTCTCTAGTCTGTATCTCTATCTCTCTAGTCTGTATCTCTCTAGTCTGTATCTCTCTAGTCTGTATCTCTCTTTTCTCTCTAGTCTGTATCTCTCTAGTCTGTATCTCTCTAGTCTGTATCTCTAGTCTGTATCTCTCTAGTCTGTATCTCTCTAGTCTGTATCTCTCTAGTCTGTATCTCTCTAGTCTGTATCTCTCTAGTCTGTATCTCTCTAGTCTGTATCTCTCTAGTCTGTATCTCTCTAGTCTGTATCTCTCTAGTCTGTATCTCTCTAGTCTGTATCTCTCTAGTCTGTATCTCTCTAGTCTGTATCTCTCTAGTCTGTATCTCTCTAGTCTGTATCTCTCTAGTCTGTATCTCTCTAGTCTGTATCTCTCTAGTCTGTATCTCTCTAGTCTGTATCTCTCTAGTCTGTATCTCTCTAGTCTGTATCTCTCTAGTCTGTATCTCTCTAGTCTGTATCTCTCTAGTCTGTATCTCTCTAGTCTGTATCTCTCTAGTCTGTATCTCTAGTCTGTATCTCTCTAGTCTGTATCTCTCTGAGTCTGTATCTCTCTAGTCTGTATCTCTCTAGTCTGTATCTCTCTGTAGTCTGTATCTCTCTAGTCTGTATCTCTCTAGTCTGTATCTCTCTAGTCTGTATCTCTCTAGTCTGTATCTCTCTAGTCTGTATCTCTCTAGTCTGTATCTCTCTAGTCTGTATCTCTCTAGTCTCTCTCTATCTCTCTAGTCTGTATCTCTCTAGTCTGTATCTCTCTAGTCTGTATCTCTCTAGTCTCTAGTCTCTATCTCTCTAGTCTGTATCTCTCTAGTCTGTATCTCTCTAGTCTGTATCTCTCTAGTCTGTATCTCTCTAGTCTGTATCTCTAGTCTGTATCTCTCTAGTCTGTATCTCTCTCTGTATCTCTAGTCTGTATCTCTCTAGTCTGTATCTCTCTATCTCTCTAGTCTGTATCTCTCTAGTCTGTATCTCTCTAGTCTGTATCTCTCTAGTCTGTATCTCTCTAGTCTGTATCTCTCTAGTCTGTATCTCTCTAGTCTGTATCTCTCTAGTCTGTATCTCTCTAGTCTGTATCTCTCTAGTCTGTATCTCTCTAGTCTGTATCTCTCTAGTCTGTATCTCTCTCTAGTCTGTATCTCTCTAGTCTGTATCTCTCTAGTCTGTATCTCTCTAGTCTGTATCTCTCTAGTCTGTATCTCTCTAGTCTGTATCTCTCTAGTCTGTATCTGTATCTCTCTAGTCTGTATCTCTCTAGTCTGTATCTCTCTAGTCTGTATCTCTCTAGTCTGTATCTCTCTAGTCTGTATCTCTCTAGTCTGTATCTCTCTAGTCTGTATCTCTCTAGTCTGTATCTCTCTAGTCTGTATCTCTCTAGTCTGTATCTCTCTATCTCTCTAGTCTGTATCTCTCTAGTCTGTATCTCTCTATCTCTCTAGTCTGTATCTCTCTAGTCTGTATCTCTCTAGTCTGTATCTCTCTAGTCTGTATCTCTCTAGTCTGTATCTCTCTAGTCTGTATCTCTCTAGTCTGTATCTCTCTAGTCTGTATCTCTCTAGTCTGTATCTCTCTAGTCTGTATCTCTCTAGTCTGTATCTCTCTAGTCTGTATCTCTCTAGTCTGTATCTCTCTATATCTCTAGTCTGTATCTCTCTAGTCTGTATCTCTCTAGTCTGTATCTCTCTAGTCTGTATCTCTCTAGTCTGTATCTCTCTAGTCTGTATCTCTCTAGTCTGTATCTCTCTAGTCTGTATCTCTCTAGTCTGTATCTCTCTAGTCTGTATCTCTCTAGTCTGTATCTCTCTAGTCTGTATCTCTCCAGTCTGTATCTCTCTAGTCTGTATCTCTCTAGTCTGTATCTCTCCAGTCTGTATCTCTCTAGTCTGTATCTCTCTAGTCTGTATCTCTCTAGTCTGTATCTCTCTAGTCTGTATCTCTCTAGTCTGTATCTCTCTAGTCTGTATCTCTCTAGTCTGTATCTCTCTAGTCTGTATCTCTCTATCTCTCTAGTCTGTATCTCTCTAGTCTGTATCTCTCTAGTCTGTATCTCTCTAGTCTGTATCTCTCTAGTCTGTATCTCTCTAGTCTGTATCTCTCTAGTCTGTATCTCTCTAGTCTGTATCTCTCTAGTCTGTATCTCTCTAGTCTGTATCTCTCTAGTCTGTATCTCTCTAGTCTGTATCTCTCTAGTCTGTATCTCTCTAGTCTGTATCTCTCTAGTCTGTATCTCTCTAGTCTGTATCTCTCAGTCTGTATCTCTCTAGTCTGTATCTCTCTAGTCTGTATCTCTCTAGTCTGTATCTCTCTAGTCTGTATCTAGTCTGTATCTCTCTAGTCTGTATCTCTCTAGTCTGTATCTCTCTCTCTGTATCTCTCTAGTCTGTATCTCTCTCTGTATCTCTCTAGTCTGTATCTCTCTAGTCTGTATCTCTCTAGTCTGTATCTCTCTAGTCTGTATCTCTCTAGTCTGTATCTCTCTAGTCTGTATCTCTCTAGTCTGTATCTCTCTAGTCTGTATCTCTCTCTCTAGTCTGTATCTCTCTCTAGTCTGTATCTCTCTAGTCTGTATCTCTCTAGTCTGTATCTCTCTAGTCTCTATCTCTCTAGTCTGTATCTCTCTATCTCTGTATCTCTCTAGTCTGTATCTCTCTAGTCTGTATCTCTCTAGTCTGTATCTCTCTATCTCTCTAGTCTGTATCTCTCTATCTCTCTAGTCTGTATCTCTCTAGTCTGTATCTCTCTGGTCTGTATCTCTCTGTAGTCTAGTCTCTCTCTAGTCTGTATCTCTCTAGTCTGTATCTCTCTATCTCTCTATCTCTCTAGTCTGTATCTCTCTAGTCTGTATCTCTCTAGTCTGTATCTCTCTAGTCTGTATCTCTCTAGTCTGTATCTCTCTAGTCTGTATCTCTCTAGTCTGTATCTCTCTAGTCTGTATCTCTCTATCTCTCTCTAGTCTGTATCTCTCTAGTCTGTATCTCTCTATCTGTATCTCTCTAGTCTGTATCTCTCTAGTCTGTATCTCTCTAGTCTGTATCTCTCTAGTCTGTATCTCTCTAGTCTGTATCTCTCCAGTCTGTATCTCTCTAGTCTGTATCTCTCTAGTCTGTATCTCTCTAGTCTGTATCTCTCTAGTCTGTATCTCTCTAGTCTGTATCTCTCTAGTCTGTATCTCTCTAGTCTGTATCTCTCTAGTCTCTAGTCTGTATCTCTCTAGTCTGTATCTCTCTAGTCTGTATCTCTCTAGTCTGTATCTCTCTATATCTCTCTAGTCTGTATCTCTCTAGTCTGTATCTCTCTAGTCTGTATCTCTCTAGTCTGTATCTCTCTGTATCTCTCTAGTCTGTATCTCTCTAGTCTGTATCTCTCTAGTCTGTATCTCTAGTCTGTATCTCTCTAGTCTGTATCTCTCTAGTCTGTATCTCTCTAGTCTGTATCTCTCTAGTCTGTATCTCTCTAGTCTCTATCTGTATCTCTCAGTCTGTATCTCTCTGGTCTGTATCTCTCTAGTCTGTATCTCTCCAGTCTGTATCTCTCTAGTCTGTATCTCTCAGTCTGTATCTCTCTCTAGTCTGTATCTCTCTAGTCTGTATCTCTCTAGTCTGTATCTCTCTAGTCTGTATCTCTCTATCTGTATCTCTCTAGTCTGTATCTCTCTAGTCTGTATCTCTCTAGTCTGTATCTCTCTAGTCTGTATCTCTCTATCTCTCTAGTCTGTATCTCTCTAGTCTGTATCTCTCTAGTCTGTATCTCTCTAGTCTGTATCTCTCAGTCTGTATCTCTCTAGTCTGTATCTCTCCTCTCTAGTCTGTATCTCTCTAGTCTGTATCTCTCTAGTCTGTATCTCTCTAGTCTGTATCTCTCTCTAGTCTGTATCTCTCTCTCTGTCTCATCTCTCTAGTCTGTATCTCTCTAGTCTGTATCTCTCTAGTCTGTATCTCTCTGAGTCTGTATCTCTCCCAGTCTGTATCTCTCTAGTCTGTATCTCTAGTCTGTATCTCTCTAGTCTGTATCTCTCCAGTCTGTATCTCTCTAGTCTGTATCTCTTAGTCTGTATCTCTCTAGTCTGTATCTCTCTAGTCTGTATCTCTCTAGTCTGTATCTCTCTAGTCTGTATCTCTCTATCTCTCTAGTCTCTATCTCTCTAGTCTGTATCTCTCCAGTCTGTATCTCTCTAGTCTGTATCTCTCTAGTCTGTATCTCTAGTCTGTATCTCTCTGTCTGTATCTCTCTAGTCTGTATCTCTCTTGTCTGTATCTCTCTAGTCTGTCTGTATCTCTCTAGTCTGTATCTCTCTAGTCTGTATCTCTCTAGTCTGTATCTCTCTAGTCTGTATCTCTCTAGTCTGTATCTCTCTAGTCTGTATCTCTCTAGTCTGTATCTCTCTAGTCTGTATCTCTCTAGTCTGTATCTCTCTAGTCTGTATCTCTCTAGTCTGTATATCTCTATCTCTCTAGTCTGTATCTCTCTAGTCTGTATCTCTCTAGTCTGTATCTCTCTATCTCTCTAGTCTGTATCTCTCTGTATCTCTCTAGTCTGTATCTCTCTAGTCTGTATCTCTCTAGTCTGTATCTCTCTAGTCTGTATCTCTCTCTCTAGTCTGTATCTCTCTAGTCTGTATCTCTCCATCTCTCTAGTCTGTATATCTCTATCTCTCTAGTCTGTATCTCTCTAGTCTGTATCTCTCTAGTCTGTATCTCTCTATCTCTCTAGTCTGTATCTCTCTAGTCTGTATCTCTCTAGTCTGTATCTCTCTATCTCTCTAGTCTGTATCTCTCTAGTCTGTATCTCTCTATCTCTCTAGTCTGTATCTCTCTATCTCTCTAGTCTGTATCTCTCCAGTCTGTATCTCTCTAGTCTGTATCTCTCTATCTCTCTAGTCTGTATCTCTCTATCTCTCTAGTCTGTATCTCTCTAGTCTGTATCTCTCTATCTCTCTAGTCTGTATCTCTCTAGTCTGTATCTCTCTAGTCTGTATCTCTCTATCTCTCTAGTCTGTATCTCTCTATCTCTCTAGTCTGTATCTCTCTAGTCTGTATCTCTCTAGTCTGTATCTCTCTATCTCTCTAGTCTGTATCTCTCTAGTCTGTATCTCTCTAGTCTCTATCTCTCTAGTCTGTATCTCTCTATCTCTCTAGTCTGTATCTCTCTAGTCTGTATCTCTCTATCTCTCTAGTCTGTATCTCTCCAGTCTGTATCTCTCTAGTCTGTATCTCTCTAGTCTGTATCTCTCTAGTCTGTATCTCTCTAGTCTGTATCTCTCTAGTCTGTATCTCTCTAGTCTGTATCTCTCTATCTCTCTAGTCTGTATCTCTCTAGTCTGTATCTCTCTAGTCTGTATCGCTCTAGTCTGTATCTCTCCAGTCTGTATCTCTCTAGTCTGTATCTCTCTAGTCTGTACTCTCTAGTCTGTATCTCTCTAGTCTGTATCTCTCTAGTCTGTATCTCTCTAGTCTGTATCTCTCTAGTCTGTATCTCTCTAGTCTGTATCTCTCTAACTCTCTAGTCTCTATCTCTCCAGTCTGTATCTCTCTAGTCTGTATCTCTCTAACTCTCTAGTCTCTATATCTCCAGTCTGTATCTCTCTAGTCTGTATCTCTCTATCTCTCTAGTCTCTATCTCTCCAGTCTGTATCTCTCTAGTCTGTATCTCTCTAGTCTGTATCTCTCTATCTCTCTAGTCTCTATCTCTCCAGTCTGTATCTCTCTAGTCTGTATCTCTCTAGTCTGTTTCCCTCCAGTCTGTATCTCTCTAGTCTGTATCTCTCTATCTCTCTAGTCTGTATCTCTCTATCTCTCTAGTCTCTATCTCTCCAGTCTGTATCTCTCTAGTCTGTATCTCTCTAGTCTGTATCTCTCTATCTCTCTAGTCTCTATCTCTCCAGTCTGTATCTCTCTAGTCTGTATCTCTCTAGTCTGTTTCCCTCCAGTCTGTATCTCTCTAGTCTGTATCTCTCTAGTCTGTATCTCTCTAGTCTGTATCTCTTTAGTCTGTATCTCTCTAGTCTGTATCTCTCTAGTCTGTATCTCTCTAGTCTGTATCTCTCTATCTCTCTAGTCTCTATCTCTCTAGTCTGTATCTCTCCAGTCTGTATCTCTCTAGTCTGTATCTCTCTAGTCTGTATCTCTCTAGTCTGTATCTCTCTAGTCTGTATCTCTCTAGTCTGTATCTCTCTAGTCTGTATCTCTCTATCTCTCTAGTCTCTATCTCTCTAGTCTGTATCTCTCCAGTCTGTATCTCTCTAGTCTCTATCTCTCTAGTCTGTATCTCTCTAGTCTGTATCTCTCTTGTCTGTATCTCTCTAGTCTGTATCTCTCTAGTCTGTATCTCTCTAGTCTGTATCTCTCTAGTCTCTATCTCTCTAGTCTGTATCTCTCCAGTCTGTATCTCTCTAGTCTCTATCTCTCTAGTCTGTATCTCTCTAGTCTGTATCTCTCTAGTCTGTATCTCTCTAGTCTGTATCTCTCTAGTCTGTATCTCTCTATCTCTCTAGTCTCTATCTCTCTAGTCTGTATCTCTCCAGTCTGTATCTCTCTAGTCTCTATCTCTCTAGTCTGTATCTCTCTAGTCTGTATCTCTCTTGTCTGTATCTCTCTAGTCTGTATCTCTCTAGTCTGTATCTCTCTAGTCTGTATCTCTCTAGTCTCTATCTCTCTAGTCTGTATCTCTCCAGTCTGTATCTCTCTAGTCTCTATCTCTCTAGTCTGTATCTCTCTAGTCTGTATCTCTCTAGTCTGTATCTCTCTAGTCTGTATCTCTCTAGTCTCTATCTCTCTAGTCTGTATCTCTCCAGTCTGTATCTCTCTAGTCTGTATCTCTCCAGTCTGTATCTCTCTAGTCTGTATCTCTCTAGTCTGTATCTCTCCAGTCTGTATCTCTCTAGTCTGTATCTCTCTATTTCTCTAGTCTGTATCTCTCTAGTCTGTATCTCTTTAGTCTGTATCTCTCTAGTCTGTATCTCTCTAGTCTGTATCTCTCTAGTCTGTATCTCTCCAGTCTGTATCTCTCTAGTCTGTATCTCTCTATTTCTCTAGTCTGTATCTCTCTAGTCTGTATCTCTCTAGTCTGTATCTCTCTAGTCTGTATCTCTCCAGTCTGTTTCCCTCCAGTCTGTATCTCTCTAGTCTGTATCTCTCTAGTCTGTATCTCTCTAGTCTGTATCTCTCTAGTCTGTTTCTCTCTAGTCTGTATCTCTCCAGTCTGTATCTCTCTAGTCTGTATCTCTCTATTATGTATCTCTCTAGTCTGTATCTCTCTAGTCTGTATCTCTCTAGTCTGTATCTCTCTAGTCTGTATCTCTTTAGTCTGTATCTCTCTAGTCTGTATCTCTCTAGTATGTATCTCTCTATCTCTCTAGTCTGTATCTCTCTATCTCTCTAGTCTGTATCTCTCTAGTCTGTATCTCTCTAGTCTCTATCTCTCCAGTCTGTATCTCTCCAGTCTGTATCTCTCCAGTCTGTATCTCTCTAGTCTGTATCTCTCTATCTCTCTAGTCTGTATCTCTCTAGTCTCTATCTCTCCAGTCTGTATCTCTCCAGTCTGTATCTCTCCAGTCTGTATCTCTCTAGTCTGTATCTCTCTATCTCTCTAGTCTGTATCTCTCTAGTCTGTATCTCTTTAGTCTGTATCTCTCTAGTCTGTATCTCTCTAGTCTCTATCTCTCCAGTCTGTATCTCTCCAGTCTGTATCTCTCTAGTCTGTATCTCTCTATCTCTCTAGTCTGTATCTCTCTAGTCTGTATCTCTTTAGTCTGTATCTCTCCAGTCTGTATCTCTCTAGTCTGTATCTCTCTATCTCTCTAGTCTCTATCTCTCTAGTCTGTATCTCTCCAGTCTGTATCTCTCTAGTCTGTATCTCTCTAGTCTGTATCTCTCTAGTCTGTATCTCTCTAGTCTGTATCTCTCTAGTCTGTATCTCTCTAGTCTGTATCTCTCTATCTCTCTAGTCTCTATCTCTCTAGTCTGTATCTCTCCAGTCTGTATCTCTCTAGTCTCTATCTCTCTAGTCTGTATCTCTCTAGTCTGTATCTCTCTTGTCTGTATCTCTCTAGTCTGTATCTCTCTAGTCTGTATCTCTCTAGTCTGTATCTCTCTAGTCTCTATCTCTCTAGTCTGTATCTCTCTAGTCTGTATCTCTCTAGTCTCTATCTCTCTAGTCTGTATCTCTCTAGTCTGTATCTCTCTAGTCTGTATCTCTCTAGTCTGTATCTCTCTAGTCTGTATCTCTCTAGTCTGTATCTCTCCAGTCTGTATCTCTCTAGTCTGTATCTCTCCAGTCTGTATCTCTCTAGTCTGTATCTCTCTAGTCTGTATCTCTCCAGTCTGTATCTCTCTAGTCTGTATCTCTCTATTTCTCTAGTCTGTATCTCTCTAGTCTGTATCTCTTTAGTCTGTATCTCTCTAGTCTGTATCTCTCTAGTCTGTATCTCTCTAGTCTGTATCTCTCCAGTCTGTATCTCTCTAGTCTGTATCTCTCTATTTCTCTAGTCTGTATCTCTCTAGTCTGTATCTCTCTAGTCTGTATCTCTCTAGTCTGTATCTCTCCAGTCTGTTTCTCCAGTCTGTATCTCTCTAGTCTGTATCTCTCTAGTCTGTATCTCTCTAGTCTGTATCTCTCTAGTCTGTTTCTCTCTAGTCTGTATCTCTCCAGTCTGTATCTCTCTAGTCTGTATCTCTCTATTCTGTATCTCTCTAGTCTGTATCTCTCTAGTCTGTATCTCTCTAGTCTGTATCTCTCTAGTCTGTATCTCTTTAGTCTGTATCTCTCTAGTCTGTATCTCTCTAGTATGTATCTCTCTCTGTCTCTCTAGTCTGTATCTCTCTCTGTATCTCTCTAGTCTGTATCTCTCTAGTCTGTATCTCTCTAGTCTCTATCTCTCCAGTCTGTATCTCTCCAGTCTGTATCTCTCCAGTCTGTATCTCTCTAGTCTGTATCTCTCTCTCTAGTCTGTATCTCTCTAGTCTCTATCTCTCCAGTCTGTATCTCTCCAGTCTGTATCTCTCCAGTCTGTATCTCTCTAGTCTGTATCTCTCTCTCTAGTCTGTATCTCTCTAGTCTGTATCTCTTTAGTCTGTATCTCTCTAGTCTGTATCTCTCTAGTCTCTATCTCTCCAGTCTGTATCTCTCCAGTCTGTATCTCTCTAGTCTGTATCTCTCTATCTCTCTAGTCTGTATCTCTCTAGTCTGTATCTCTTTAGTCTGTATCTCTCCAGTCTGTATCTCTCTAGTCTGTATCTCTCCAGTCTGTATCTCTCTAGTCTGTATCTCTCTAGTCTGTATCTCTCTAGTCTGTATCTCTCTAGTCTGTATCTCTCTAGTCTCTATCTCTCTAGTCTGGATCTCTCCAGTCTGTATCTCTTTAGTCTGTATCTCTCTAGTCTGTATCTCTCTAGTCTGTATCTCTCTAGTCTGTATCTCTCTATCTCTCTAGTCTGTATCTCTCTAGTCTGTATCTCTCTAGTCTGTATCTCTCTAGTCTGTATCTCTCCAGTCTGTATCTCTCTAGTCTGTATCTCTCTAGTCTGTAGTCTGTATCTCTCTAGTCTGTATCTCTCTAGTCTGTATCTCTCTAGTCTGTATCTCTCTAGTCTGTATCTCTCTAGTCTGTATCTCTCTAGTCTGTATCTCTCTAGTCTGTATCTCTCTAGTCTGTATCTCTCCAGTCTGTATCTCTCTAGTCTGTATCTCTCTCTCTAGTCTGTATCTCTCTAGTCTGTATCTCTCTAGTCTGTATCTCTCTAGTCTGTATCTCTCTAGTCTGTATCTCTCTAGTCTGTATCTCTCTAGTCTGTATCTCTCTAGTCTGTATCTCTCTAGTCTGTATCTCTCTAGTCTGTATCTCTCTAGTCTGTATCTCTCTAGTCTGTATCTCTCTAGTCTGTATCTCTCTAGTCTGTATCTCTCTAGTCTGTATCTCTCTAGTCTCTATCTCTCCAGTCTGTATCTCTCCAGTCTGTATCTCTCCAGTCTGTATCTCTCTAGTCTGTATCTCTCTATCTCTCTAGTCTGTATCTCTCTAGTCTCTATCTCTCCAGTCTGTATCTCTCCAGTCTGTATCTCTCCAGTCTGTATCTCTCTAGTCTGTATCTCTCTATCTCTCTAGTCTGTATCTCTCTAGTCTGTATCTCTTTAGTCTGTATCTCTCTAGTCTGTATCTCTCTAGTCTCTATCTCTCCAGTCTGTATCTCTCCAGTCTGTATCTCTCTAGTCTGTATCTCTCTATCTCTCTAGTCTGTATCTCTCTAGTCTGTATCTCTTTAGTCTGTATCTCTCCAGTCTGTATCTCTCTAGTCTGTATCTCTCCAGTCTGTATCTCTCTAGTCTGTATCTCTCTAGTCTGTATCTCTCTAGTCTGTATCTCTCTAGTCTCTATCTCTCTAGTCTGGATCTCTCCAGTCTGTATCTCTTTAGTCTGTATCTCTCTAGTCTGTATCTCTCTAGTCTGTATCTCTCTAGTCTGTATCTCTCTATCTCTCTAGTCTGTATCTCTCTAGTCTGTATCTCTCTAGTCTGTATCTCTCTAGTCTCTATCTCTCCAGTCTGTATCTCTCCAGTCTGTATCTCTCTAGTCTGTATCTCTCTATCTCTCTAGTCTGTATCTCTCTAGTCTGTATCTCTCTAGTCTGTATCTCTTTAGTCTGTATCTCTCTAGTCTGTATCTCTCTAGTCTGTATCTCTCTAGTCTGTATCTCTCCAGTCTGTATCTCTCTAGTCTGTATCTCTCTATCTCTCTAGTCTGTATCTCTCTAGTCTGTATCTCTCTATCTCTCTAGTCTGTATCTCTCTAGTCTGTATCTCTCTAGTCTGTATCTCTCTAGTCTGTATCTCTCCAGTCTGTATCTCTCTAGTCTGTATCTCTCTAGTCTGTATCTCTCTAGTCTGTATCTCTCTAGTCTGTATCTCTCTAGTCTGTATCTCTCCAGTCTGTATCTCTCTAGTCTGTATCTCTCTAGTCTGTATCTCTCTAGTCTGTATCTCTTTAGTCTGTATCTCTCTAGTCTGTATCTCTTTAGTCTGTATCTCTCTAGTCTGTATCTCTCTAGTCTGTATCTCTCTAGTCTCTATCTCTCTAGTCTGTATCTCTCTAGTCTGTATCTCTTTAGTCTGTATCTCTCTAGTCTGTATCTCTTTAGTCTGTATCTCTCTAGTCTGTATCTCTCTAGTCTCTATCTCTCTAGTCTCTATCTCTCTAGTCTGTATCTCTCCAGTCTGTATCTCTCTAGTCTGTATCTCTCTAGTCTGTATCTCTCTATCTCTCTAGTCTCTATCTCTCTAGTCTGTATCTCTCTAGTCTGTATCTCTCTAGTCTGTATCTCTTTAGTCTGTATCTCTCTAGTCTGTATCTCTCTAGTCTGTATCTCTCTAGTCTGTATCTCTCCAGTCTGTATCTCTCTAGTCTGTATCTCTCTATCTCTCTAGTCTGTATCTCTCTAGTCTGTATCTCTCCAGTCTGTATCTCTCTAGTCTGTATCTCTCTATCTCTCTAGTCTGTATCTCTCTAGTCTGTATCTCTCTAGTCTGTATCTCTTTAGTCTGTATCTCTCTAGTCTGTATCTCTTTAGTCTGTATCTCTCTAGTCTGTATCTCTCTAGTCTGTATCTCTCTAGTCTGTATCTCTCTAGTCTGTATCTCTTTAGTCTGTATCTCTCTAGTCTGTATCTCTTTAGTCTGTATCTCTCTAGTCTGTATCTCTCTAGTCTCTATCTCTCTAGTCTCTATCTCTCTAGTCTGTATCTCTCCAGTCTGTATCTCTCTAGTCTGTATCTCTCTAGTCTGTATCTCTCTAGTCTGTATCTCTCTAGTCTGTATCTCTCTAGTCTGTATCTCTCCAGTCTGTATCTCTCTAGTCTGTATCTCTCTAGTCTGTATCTCTCTAGTCTGTATCTCTCTATCTCTCTAGTCTGTATCTCTCTAGTCTCTATCTCTCTAGTCTGTATCTCTCTAGTCTGTATCTCTCTAGTCTGTATCTCTCTAGTCTGTATCTCTCTAGTCTGTATCTCTCTAGTCTGTATCTCTCTAGTCTGTATCTCTCTAGTCTGTATCTCTCTAGTCTGTATCTCTCAGAGTATCTCTCTAGTCTGTATCTCTCTGAGTCTGTATCTCTCTAGAAAATAGTCCTGTATCTCTTTAGTCAGCCTTAGTCTAATCTCTCTAGACACACCTCTCTAATCTGTATTCTCCTAGTCTGTGATCCTTTAATCTCTTTAAAATCTCCCAGTCTGTATCTCTCTAGTCTGTACAACCAGTCTGTAAACCTCATGTTTCTTTAATCTGATCCAAAGTCTGTAACTCTCACTGTAACTCTTTGAGTCTGTATCTCTTTAGTCTGTATCTCTCTAGTCTGTATCTCTTAATACGTCTGTATCCTCCAGTCTGTATCTCTCATTCGCAATAGTCCCATTCTCTAGTCTGACCAAATATATAACGAAAACACAAAACACTATATCCCTGACAGATTAACTAGTCTGTATCTCTTTAGTCTGTAGGACAGTTAGTCCCATCTAACTCTGATCTGTTATCCCATTAACTCTGATAGAGCAGAAGTCTATCCCTTAACTCTGATATAACAGTCTGTTAGTCCCATTAACTCTGATAGGACAGAAATTAGTCCCATTAACTCTGATAGGACTGTTATCCCATTAACTCTGATAGGACAGAAGTTAGTCCCATTAACTCTGATAGTCTGTTAGTCCCATTAACTAATAGGACAGAAGTTAGTCCCATTAACTCTGATAGGACAGAAGTTAGTCCCATTAACTCTGATAGGACAGAAGTTAGTCCCATTAACTCTGATAGGACAGAAGTTAGTCCCATTAACTCTGATAGGACAGAAGTTAGTCCCATTAACTCTGATAGGACAGAAATTAGTCCCATTAACTCTGATATAACATAAGTTAGTCCCATTAACTTTGATAGAGCAGAAGTTAGTCCCATTAACTCTGATAGACCAACAGACAGACTACAGTCTTCTCCTCAGGATATTCCCCAGGACAGCCTGCTTGATGGTGCATTCAAAATGCCCTCCCTATTCCCTATGTAGTGCACTAATTTTGAGCAGAGCCCTGTGGGCCGTTAGGTAGTGTACTACATAGGGAATAGGGTGCCATTTGGTTCAACAGCAGTCCTCTCCTCAGCATGTTCAACTGGACAGCCTTCATGATGGGTGCATCCCAATTTACACCCTGTTCCCTACCCGCTGGGCACAGACAACAATTCAACATCTTGACCCTGGTCTAATGTAGTGGACCACATCCCCTATTGACCCTGGTCTAATGTAGTGGACCACTTCCCCTATTGACCCTGGTCTAATGTAGTGGACCACATCCCCTATTGAATCTGGTCTAATGTAGTGGACCAGTGGACCAGATCCCCTATTGACCCTGGTCTAATGTAGTGGACCACATCCCCAATTGACCCTGGTCTAATGTAGTGGACCACATCCCCTATTGACCCTGGTCTAATGTAGTGGACCACATCCCCAATTGACCCTGGTCTAATGTAGTGGACCACATCCCCTATTGACCCTGGTCTAATGTAGTGGACCACATCCCCTATTGACCCTGGTCTAATGTAGTGGACCACTTCCCCTATTGACCCTGGTCTAATGTAGTGGACCACTTCCCCTATTGACCCTGGTCTAATGTAGTGGACCAAATCCCCTATTGACCCTGGTCTAATGTAGTGGACCACTTCCCCTATTGACCCTGGTCTAATGTAGTGGACCACATCCCCTATTGACCCTGGTCTAATGTAGTGGACCACATCCCCTATTGACCCTGGTCTAATGTAGTGGACCACATCCCCTATTGACCCTGGTCTAATGTAGTGGACCACATCCCCTATTGACCCTGGTCTAATGTAGTGGACCACATCCCCTATTGACCCTGGTCTAATGTAGTGGACCACTTCCCCTATTGACCCTGGTCTAATGTAGTGGACCACTTCCCCTATTGACCCTGGTCTAATGTAGTGGACCACTTCCCCTATTGACCCTGGTCTAATGTAGTGGACCACATCCCCTATTGACCCTGGTCTAATGTAGTGGACCACTTCCCCTATTGACCCTGGTCTAATGTAGTGGACCACATCCCCTATTGACCCTGGTCTAATGTAGTGGACCACATCCCCTATTGACCCTGGTCTAATGTAGTGGACCACATCCCCTATTGACCCTGGTCTAATGTAGTGGACCACATCCCTTATTGAACCTGGTCTAATGTAGTGGACCAGTGGACCAGATCCCCTATTGACCCTGGTCTAATGTAGTGGACCACATCCCCTATTGACCCTGGTCTAATGTAGTGGACCACATCCCCTATTCAATAATCCAAGATGGCGTAGCAGTAAGTCCTGTCGTGTCGTGTCCCCTGTATATATCTCTTTCGTTTTTTACATATTTTTTTTCGCATATCTCTTTAAAAACGTTTTGCTAAACCTAAGCTTCCAATTACTCTCCTGCAACCCGCCTCACCCAATGTAGCTATTTTTCCTAAAGTATTTATATTTATATTTACTTCGGAACCGGAACCCCTCAACTGAAGCTCAACTGAAGCTAGCCAGCTAACCACTAGCCATGCTAGCGGTCTTCAGCTAACCGGTCATCAGCTAACCTTCAGCCCAGAAAGCTCTCGCCAGTTCGAACAACGCGACTCTAACCAGAGCATAACGGACCTATTTATTTTTTCATCCACCGATTTCTTCCCCGGATTCCCACCGCAAATGGAACATTTTTCAGCTGGATCTTCACAACTAGCTATCTAGCTATCTACGAACTGTTAGCTTGCTAGCACAGGCCTGCTAACCGTCTGCATCGCCACGTCCCAAACACCCATATTTACTTTCTATCTCTTTTTGATTTTTAATTTGTTTATACCTTCCGGAAACCTGCCTCACCCAATGTGATACGGAATCGCTATTATTTTTTATTTTTTTAGAACACACTCAAGAACCTCCAGAAGCTAACCAGCTAACTAGCTACAAGCTATTTAGTCATTGTTAGTTTTTCTTTTACCTGGATAACACTCGCCAGTCCAGCTTCCCTGCCCCATCCACCGCTGCCCCCTGGACACTGATCTCTGGGCCACATAGCTGATGCACGCTGGACTGTCCATTAATCACGGTACTCCATTCTGCTTGTTTGTTTTATCTGTTGGCCCCATTGCCTAGTCAACGCCATTTTACCTGCTGTTGTCGTGCCAGCTGATTAGCTGTTGTTGTCTAACCTACTGTTTTAGCTAGCTTTCCCAATTCAACACCTGTGATTACTGTATGCCTCGCTGTATGTCTCTCTCAAATGTCAATATGCCTTGTATACTGTTGTTCAGGTTAGTTATCATTGTTTTAGTTCACAATGGACCCCCTAGTTCCACTCTTCATACCCTGATAACTCCTTTGTCCCACCTCCCACACATGCGGTGACCTCACCCATTACAACCAGCATGTCCAGAGATACAACCTCTCTCATCATCACCCAGTGCCTGGGCTTACCTCCGCTGCACCCGCACCCCACCATACCCCTGTCTGCGCATTATGCCCTGAATATATTCTACCATGCCCAAAAACCTGATCCTCTTATTCTCTGTCCCCAACGCTCTAGGCGACCAGTTTTGATAGCCTTTAGCCGCACCCTCATACTACTCCTTCTCTGTTCCGCGGGTGATGTGGAGGTAAACCCAGGCCCTGCATGTCCCCAGGCACCCTCATTTGTTGACTTCTGTGATCGAAAAAGCATTGGTTTCATGCATGTCAACATCAGAAGCCTCCTCCCTAAGTTTGTTTTACTCACTGCTTTAGCACGCTCTGCTAACCCTGATGTCCTTGCTGTGTCTGAATCCTGGCTCAGGAAGGCCACCAAAATTCAGAGATTTCCATACCCAACTATAACATCTTCCGTCAAGGTAGAACTGCCAGAGGGGGATGAGTTGCAGTCTACTGCAGAGATAGCCTGCAAAGTAATGTCATACTTTCCAGGTCCATACCCAAACAGTTCGAACTACTAATTTTGAAAATTACTCTCTCCAGAAATAAGTCTCTCACTGTTGCCGCCTGCTACCGACCCCCCTCAGCTCCCAGCTGTGCCCTGGACACCATTTGTGAATTGATCGCCCCCCATCTAGCTTCAGAGTTTGTTCTATTAGGTGACCTAAACTGGGATATGCTTAACACCCCGGCAGTCCTACAATCTAAGCTAGATGCCCTCAATCTCACACAAATCATCAAGTAACCCACCAGATACAACCCTAACTCTGTAAACAAGGGCACCCTCATAGACGTCATCCTGACCAACTGGCCCTCCAAATACACCTCCGCTGTCTTCAACCAGGATCTCAGCGATCACTGCCTCATTGCCTGTATCCGCTACGGAGCCGCAGTCAAACGACCACCCCTCATCACTGTCAAACGCTCCCTAAAACACTTCTGTGAGCAGGCCTTCCTAATCGACCTGGCCCGGGTATCCTGGAAGGACATTGACCTCATTCCGTCAGTTGAGGATGCCTGGTCATTCTTTAAAAGCAACTTCCTCTCCATTTTAGATAAGCATGCTCCGTTCAAAAAAATGCAGAACCAAGAACAGATACAGCCCTTGGTTCACTCCAGACCTGACTGCCCTCGACCAGCACAAAAACATCCTGTGGCGGACTGCAATAGCATCGAAGAGTCCCGTGATATGCAACTGTTCAGGGAAGTCAGGAACCAATACACGCAGTCAGTCAGGAAAGCTAAGGCCAGCTTCTTCAGGCAGAAGTTTGCATCCTGTAGCTCCAACTCCAAAAAGTTCTGGGACACTGTGAAGTCCATGGAGAACAAGAGCACCTCCTCCCAGCTGCCCACTGCACTGAGGCTAGGTAACACGATCACCACCGATAAATCCATGATTATCGAAAACTTCAATAAGCATTTCTCAACGGCTGGCCATGCCTTCCGCCTGGCTTCTCCAACCTCGGCCAACAGCTCCGCCCCCGCAGCTCCTCGCCCAAGCCTCTCCAGGTTCTCCTTTACCCAAATCCAGATAGCAGATGTTCTGAAAGAGCTCCAAAACCTGGACCCGTACAAATCAGCTGGGCTTGACAATCTGGACCCTCTATTTCTGAAACTATCCGCCGCCATTGTCGCAACCCCTATTAACCAGCCTGTTCAACCTCTCTTTCATATCGTCCGAGATCCCCAAGGATTGGAAAGCTGCCGCAGTCATCCCCCTCTTCAAAGGGGGAGACACCCTGGACCCAAACTGTTACAGACCTATATCCATCCTGCCCTGCCTATCTGTCTTCGAAAGCCAAGTCAACAAACATGTCACTGACCATCTCGAATCCCACCGTACCTTCTCCGCTGTGCAATCGGGTTTCCGAGCCGGTCACGGGTGCACCTCAGCCACGCTCAAGGTACTAAACGATATCATAACCGCCATCGATAAAAGACAGTACTGTGCAGCCGTCTTCATCGACCTTGCCAAGGCCTTCGACTCTGTCAATCACCATATTCTTATCGGCAGACTCAGTAGCCTCGGTTTTTCGGATGACTGCCTTGCCTGGTTCACCATTTACTTTGCAGACAGATTTCAGTGTGTCAAATCGGAGGGCATGCTGTCCGGTCCTCTGGCAGTCTCTATGGGGGTGCCACAGGGTTCAATTCTCGGGCCGACTCTTTTCTCTGTATATATCAATGATGTTGCTCTTGCTGCGGGCGATTCCCTGATCCACCTCTACGCAGACGACACCATTCTATATACTTTCGCCCGTCATTGGACACTGTGCTATCTAACCTCCAAACGAGCTTCAATGCCATACAACACTCCTTCCGTGGTCTCCAACTGCTCTTAAACGCTAGTAAAACCAAATGCATGCTTTTCAACCGATCGCTCCCCCCCCCCCGTATGCCCTACTAGCATCACCACCCTGGATGGTTCCGACCTTGAATATGTGGACATCTATAAGTACATAGGTGTCTGGCTAGACTGCAAACTCTCCTTCCAGACTCATATCAAACATCTCCAATCGAAAATCAAATCAAGAGTCGGCTTTCTATTCTGCAACAAAGCCTCCTTCACTCATGCCGCCAAGCTTACCCTAGTAAAACTGACTATCCTACCGATCCTCGACTTGATGTCATCTACAAAATGGCTTCCAACACTCTACTCAGCAAACTGGATGCAGTCTATCACAGTGCCATCCGTTTTGTCACTAAAGCACCTTATACCACCCACCACTGCGACTTGTATGCTCTAGTCGGCTGGCCCACTCGCTACATATTCGTCGCCAGACCCACTGGCTCCAGGTCATCTACAAGTCCATGCTAGGTAAAGCTCCGCCTTATCTCAGTTCACTGGTCACGATGGCAACACCCATCCGTAGCACGCGCTCCAGCAGGTGTATCTCATTGATCATCCCTAAAGCCAACACCTCATTCGGCCGCCTTTCGTTCCAGTACTCTGCTGCCTGTGACTGGAAAGAATTGCAAAAATCTCTGAAGTTGGAGACTTTTATCTCCCTCACCAACTTCAAACATCAGCTATCTGAGCAGCTAACCGATCGCTGCAGCTGTACATATTCTATTGGTAAATAGCCCACCCATTTTCACCTACCTCATCCCCATACTGTTTTATTTATTTACTTTTCTGCTCTTTTGCACACCAATATCTCTACCTGTACATGACCATCTGATCATTTATCACTCCAGTGTTAATCTGCAAAATTGTAATTATTCGCCTACCTCATGCCTTTTGCACAAATTGTATATAGACTCCCCCCTTTTTTTCTACTGTGTTATTGACTTGTTAATTGTTTACTCCATGTGTAACTCTGTGTTGTCTGTTCACACTGCTATGCTTTATCTTGGCCAGGTCGCAGTTGCAAATGAGAACTTGTTCTCAACTAGCCTACCTGGTTAAATAAAGGTGAAATATATATATTTTTTTTTTACCTGGTCTAATGTAGTGGACCACTTCCCTATTGACCCTGGTCTAATGTAGTGGACCACTTCCCTATTGACCCTGGTCTAATGTAGTGGACCACATATGGAACAAGGTGCCATTTGGGATGCAGCCCATCTCTGAAAGTCTCCTTGTACTTGACCTTGGTTTATAATATTGATCCATCCTGAATCATCAGTCTCAGAGCTTCAGTCCACCCTAAGCTCCAGCCCTCACTGATAAATGGCTCTCCTTATAGTACATGTTACTCTGTGTGCTTTACCGAGATCTTAACGCGTCTGATCTCATCAATGTAGGAACTCTCTCTCTCTCCTTCCCCAATCACCCTCTCCCTTCCCCAATCTCTCTCTCTCTCTCTCTCTCTCTCTCCCCCCCAATCTCTCTCTCTCTCTCTCTCTCTCTCTCTCTCTCTCTCTCCCGTCACCCAATCTCTCTCTCCCTTCCTCTCTCTCTCTCTCTCTATCTCTGTCTCTCTCCTTCCCCAATCTCTCTCTCATCACTGAATGAATGTAGGAACTCTCTCTCTCTCCCTTCCCCAATCTCTCTCTCCTTCCCCAATCTCTCTCTCTCTCTCTCTCTCCCTTCACCCAATCTCTCTCTCCCCTTCCCCAATCTCTCTCTCTCTCTCTCTCTCTCCTTCACCCAATCTCTCTCTCTCTCTCTCTCTCTCTCTCTCTCTCTCTTCCTCTTTCCCCAATCTCTCTCTCTCTCTCTCTCTCTCTCTCTCTCTCTCTCTCTCTCTCCCTCTCTCTCTCTCTCCTCTCTCTTTCCTTCATCCCTCTCTCTCCTCCCTCTCTCCTCTCTCTTTCCCTTCATCCTCTCTCTCTCCCCCTCTCTTTCCCTTCATCCCTCCCTCTCTCTCACTCTCCCTCTCTTTCCCTCTCTTTCCCTCCCTCCTCCCCCCTCCCCTATATCTCTCTCTCTGTTACCTGAGAAAGAGATGTTGAATCCTTGAAAGGAAATAGAGAAGTCAGAGATGAAGCGAAGCTGAGCCTTGTAGTTCCCGTAGAGGCCTGCGTTGACGGGCGCCGGGCCTCGGGCCGGTGAGGCGAGCTAAAGGCAGGACGAAGCTGCCGTTCTCGGTGATCAGGAGGTAGTCATGGTGATCTTCCAAGTGGAAGGAATGGAACATGAACTGGACCCCTGAATAGTGCAGAATAGTGCAGAACAGAGGGAAGAAGAAAAATATCAGATCATCAGATTTTTGGGGGGATTATGGGTATTAGCTCAAATGTTACAACTGGGATTTCTCGAGTAATGAAAGAGAACTTTTAAAGCTCTTTGAATGGTGAAATCTGATACAACAGATTTAGACAGGGTAGCCTACTGGTTAGAGAGTTGGGCCAGTAACCGTATGGTTGCTAGATCGAATCCCAGAGCTGATAAGGTAAAAAATCTTTCGTTCTTCCCTGAAC
>NW_027037942.1:0-24031 GCF_034236695.1 Oncorhynchus nerka | reverse complement strand
CTGTCTGTTACCTCCTTCACCAGCCTGTCTGTTACCTCCTTCATCAACCTGTCTGTTACCCACCAGCCTGTCTGTTACCTCCTTCACCAGCCTGTCTGCTACCTCCCACCAGCCTGTCTGTTACCTCCTTCACCAGCCTGTCTGTTACTCTCCACCAACCTGTCTGTTACCTCTCCTTCACCAGCCTGTCTGTTACCTCCTTCACCAGCCTGTCTGTTACCTCCTTCACCAGCCTGTCTGCTACTCCTTCACCAGCCTGTCTGTTACCTCCTTCACCAACCTGTCTGTTACCTCCTTCACCAACCTGTCTGTTACCCTCCTTCACCAAGCTGTCTGTTACTTCTCCTTCACCAACCTGTCTGTTACCTCTTCACCAGCCCGTATACCCTCCTTCACCAGCCTGTCTGTTACCTCCTTCACCAACCTGTCTGTTACCTCCTTCACCAGCCTGTCTGTTACCTCCTTCACCAGCCTGTCTGTCCTTCACCCAGCCTGTCTGTTACCTCCTTCATTAACCTGTCTGTTACCTCCTTCACTCAACCTGTCTGTTACCTCCTTCACCTGTCTGCAGTTACCTCCTTCACTCAGCCTGTCTGTTACCTCCTTCACCAGCCTGTCTGTTATCTCCTTCACCAGTTCTATTCCATATGTTGTATATTTCTAGACACCTGTCAGTTTGGGCCAGAAGGAAGCCATTATCATGAATGTTCTCCAACCTCTCTACATCAGGTCCAGAAGGACATCTGACAGGGACAGAGACAGAGACACACTGAATCCTTGTCTCTACATCAGGTCCAGAAGGACATCTGACAGTCATTGACAGAGACACACTGAATCCCTGTCTCTACATCAGGTCCAGAAGGACATCTGACAGTCATTGACAGAGACACACTGAATCCCTGTCTCTACATCAGGTCCAGAAGGACATCTGACAGTCATTGACAGAGACACACTGAATCCCTGTCTCTACATCAGGTTTAGAAGGACATCTGACAGCCAGTGACAGGGACACACTGATTCCCTGTCTCTACATCAGGTTTAGAAGGACATCTGACAGCCATTGACAGAGACAGGGACACACTGAATCCCTGTCTCTACATCAGGTCCAGAAGGACATCTGGCAGCCATTGACAGTGACAGGGACACACTGATTCCCTGTCTCTACATCAGGTTTAGAAGGACATCTGACAGCCATTGACAGAGACACACTGAATCCTGTCTCTACATCAGGTTTAGAAGGACATCTGGCAGCCATTGACAGTGACAGGGACACACTGGATTCCCTGTCTCTACATCAGGTTTAGAAGGACATCTGACAGTCATTGACAGAGACACACTGAATCCCTGTCTCTACATCAGGTCCAGAAGGACATCTGACAGTCATTGACAGACACACTGGAATCCCTGTCTCTACATCAGGTTTAGAAGGACATCTGACAGTCATTGACAGACAGGGACACTGAATCCCTGTCTCTACATCAGGTTTAGAAGGACATCTGACAGAGACAGGGACACACTGAATCCCTGTCTCTACATCAGGTTTAGAAGGACATCTGACAGAGACAGGGACACACTGAATCCCTGTCTCTACATCAGGTTTAGAAGGACATCTGACAGGGAGACAGGGACACACTGAATCCCTGTCTCTACATCAGGTCCAGAAGGACATCTGAAAGCCATTGACAGAGACAGGACACACTGAATCCCTGTCTCTACATCATCAGGTCCAGAAGGACATCTGACAGAGACAGAGACACACTGAATCCCTGTCTCTTACATCAGGTCCAGAAGGACATCTGACAGAGACAGAGACACACTGAATCCCTGTCTCTACATCAGGTCCAGAAGGACATCTGACAGCCATTGACAGGGACAGGGACACACTGAATCCCTGTCTCTACATCAGGTCCAAAGGACATCTGGCAGCCATTGATAGAGACAGGGACACTGAATCCCTGTTCTACATCAGGTCCAGAAGGACATCTGGCAGCCATTGACAGGGACAGGACACACTGAATCCCTGTCTCATCATCAGGTCCAGAAGGACATCTGACAGCCATTGACAGAGACAGAGACACACTGAATCCTGTCTCTACATCAGGTCCAGAAGGACATCTGACAGAGACACACTGAATCCCTGTCTCTACATCAGGTCCAGAAGGACATCTGACAGCCATTGACAGGGACAGAGACACACTGAATCCTGTCTCTACATCAGGTCCAGAAGGACATCTGGCAGCCATTGACAGAGACAGGGACACACTGAATCCTGTCTCTACATCAGGTCCAGAAGGACATCTGACAGCCATTGACAGGGGACACACTGAATCCCTGTCTCATCATCAGGTCCCAGAAGGACATCTGGCAGCCATTGACAGGGACACACTGATTCCCTGTCTCTACATCAGGTCTCAGAAGGACATCTGACAGGAGACAGAGACACACTGAATCCCTGTCTACATCAGGTCCAGAAGGACATCTGACAGCCATTGACAGGGACACACTGAATCCCTGTCTCTACATCAGGTCCAGAAGGACATCTGACAGCCATTGACAGGGACAGGGAGACACCAATCCCTGTCTCTACATCAGGTTTAGAAGGACATCTGACAGAGACAGGGACACCCCCTTCGAATCTCTTCCTCCTGAGTAATCTGAGGAGGAGCAGTAGTGGCAGCAGGGGAGCAGCATATGGAAAGAGTTGAGGTTTTGTGTTTTGCTGCCATGTTGAGGAGTGAAGATCGTTTTGTGTGTGTGTGTGTGTGTGTGTGATCATGTAATGATGCTTGATCAGACATCAGTATTAGACCTCTTACTGACATGAGACATTAGAGACACAGAGACATTAGAGACGCAGAGACATTAGAGGGACTTAGAGACATTAGAGGACAGAGACATTAGAGACACAGAGACATTAGAGACACAGAGACATTAGAGGGACAGAGACATTAGAGGACAGAGACATTCGAGGACATTAGAGGGACAGAGACATTAGAGGGACAGAGACATTAGAGGGACAGAGACATTAGAGGGACAGAGACATGAGAGGGACAGAGACATGAGAGGGACAGATACATTGAGGGACAGAGACATTCGAGGGACAGAGAGAACCATGGTGTGTGTGTGTATCTGTTCTGAGAAACTGTCCCTCTCTCCCTCCCCTCATTTCTAAGGGCAGAAAGGTTGTTTGGGGCGCGGCGTCGTTGTTTGTTTCATGATGGTGGTAGTGGGCTGGATTGAGAACTCCATGCAAAGACAAATGGAGCTAAATAAATCAGCCATCAGAGTGGTTTTGCCAAAGACACAGATTTGGCTCTGAGAATGGATGGAGAGAAGGAATGAAAGAATGAAAGAGAAGAATGGGAGGGAGGGAGAGAGGGAGAGAGGGAGAGAGGGGAGAGAGGGAGGGAGGGGAGAGAGAGAGGGAGGGAGAGAGGGAGGGAGGGAGAAATGGAGAAGGAGACTAAATATGATGCGTGGCGTCCGTTCCAAAGCTAGAGAGTATGAAGCATTGCGTGTTTGTCACAGAAACAGGAGGAATTGGGTTATGTTTAAAAAGCTGCTCACATCTGGCTCACATGGCTCAGAGGAGAACCCAGAGGCAATATAGATTCTAACCAGACAGGTGAAATCAATCCATGTGGAACCTCACTGCTGCCTCACTGTTGTCTGTCTGTCTGTCTGTCTGTCTGTCTGTCTGTCTGGCTGGCTGGCTGGCTGGCTGGCTGGCTGTCTGGCTTTCTGTCTGTCTGAATCTTTCTGTCTGTCTGTCTGGCTTTCTGTCTGTCTTTCTGTCTGTCTTCCTGTCTGTCTGAATCAGTCCTGTCTGTCTGTCTGTCTGTCTGTCTGTCTGTCTGTCTGTCTGTCTTAATCTTTCTGTCTCATCCTTTTCCACTTCCTCTCTCTCTTTTCTCTCTTTCTATCTAGTCTTTGTGCTCTAAATGCTGATGTCTGTAGCACGTCACAGTAGAACTCCAAGTAGAACCTCTTTTTAGAATGTTTGTAGCACGTCACAGTAGAACTCCAAGTAGAACCTCTTAGAATGTTAGTTCCTGCTTACTAACCAAGCTCTGTTCTGTGTTCTTCTCCTCGTCTCCCTCCGCTCTTCTCTCTCCTGTTCTCTCCTTCTCTCTCTCATGTTCTCTCTCCTTCTTCTCTTTCTCTCCTCGCCTCCCCCTCCTCTCTCCTGTTCTCTCCTTCTCTCTCTCCCTCTCCTTCTCTCTCTCATGTTCTTCTCTTTCTCTCCTCGCCTCCTCCTCTCTCTCCTCCTGTTCTCTCCTTCTCTCTCTCTCATGTTCTCTCCTTCTCTCTCTCTCCTCGTCTCCCCTCCCCTTCTCTCTCTCCTCGCCTCCCTCCTTCTCTCTCTCTCCTCTTCTCCCTCCCTCTCTCTCTCCTCGTCTCCCTCCTTCTCTCTCTCTCTCTCTCTCTCCTCGTCTCTCCCTCCTTCTCTCTCTCTCCTCGCCTCCCTCCTTCTCTTTCTCTCTGTCTCCCTCCTTCTCTCTCTCTCCTCGCCTCCCTCCTTCTCTTTCTCTCCTCGCCTCCCTCCTTCACTCTCTCTCTCGCCTCCCTCCTTCTCTCTCTCTCCTCGCCTCCCTCCTTCCTCTCTCTCTCCTCGTCTCCCTCCTTCTCTCTCTCTCTCCTCGTCTCCCTCCTTCTCTCTCTCTCTCCTCGTCTCCCTCCTTCTCTCTCTCTCCTCGCCTCCTTCTCTCTCTCTCTCCTCGTCTCCTCCTTCTCTCTCTCTCCTCGTCTCCCTCCTTCTCTCTCTCTCCTCGCCTCCCTCCTCTCTCTCTCTCTCTCTCTCTCTCTCCTCGTCTCCCTCCTTCTCTCTCTCTCTCCTCGTCTCCCTCCTTCTCTCTCTCTCCTCGCCTCCCTCCTTCTCTCTCTCTCTCCTCGCCTCCCTCCTTCTCTCTCTCTCCTCGCCTCCCTCCTTCTCTCTCTCTCCTCGTCTCCCTCCTTCTCTCTCTCTCCTCGTCTCTCTCCTTCTCTCTCTCTCCTCGCCTCCCTCCTTCTCTCTCTCTCTCCTCGCCTCCCTCCTTCTCTCTCTCTCCTTGTCTCCCTCCTTCTCTCTCTCTCCTCGCCTCCCTCCTTCTCTCTCTCTCCTCGTCTCCCTCCTTCTCTCTCTCTCCTCGCCTCCCTCCTTCTCTCTCTCTCCTCGTCTCCCTCCTTCTCTCTCTCCTCCTCGCCTCCCTCCTTCTCTCTCTCTCTCTCTCTCTCCTCGTCTCCCTCCTTCTCTCTCTCTCCTCGCCTCCCTCCTTCTCTCTCTCTCTCTCTCTCTCTCCTCGTCTCCCTCCTTCTCTCTCTCTCCTCGTCTCCCTCCTTCTCTCTCTCTCCTCGCCTCCCTCCTTCTCTCTCTCTCCTCGCCTCCCTCCTTCTCTCTCTCTCCTCGCCTCCCTCCTTCTCTCTCTCTCCTCGTCTCCCTCCTTCTCTCTCTCTCTCCTCGTCTCCCTCCTTCTCTCTCTCTCCTCGCCTCCCTCCTTCTCTCTCTCTCTCCTCGTCTCCCTCCTTCTCTCTCTCTCCTCGTCTCCCTCCTTCTCTCTCTCTCCTCGTCTCCCTCCTTCTCTCTCTCTCCTCGCCTCCCTTCTTCTCTCTCTCTCTCCTCGTCTCCCTCCTTCTCTCTCTCTCCTCGCCTCCCTCCTTCTCTCTCTCTCCCTCGCCCCTCTTCTTCTCTCTCTCTCTCCTCCTCGTCTCCCTCCTTCTCTCTCTCTCTCTCCTCGTCTCCTCCTTCTCTCTCCTCGCTCCCTCCTTCTCTCTCTCTCTCCTCGTCTCTCCTTCTTCTCTCTCTCCTCGTCTCCCTCCTTCTCTCTCTCTCCTCGTCTCCCTCCTTCTCTCTCTCGCCTCCCTTCTTCTCTCTCTCTCTCTCTCTCCTCGTCTCCCTCCTTCTCTCTCTCCTCGTCTCTCCTTCTCTCTCTCTCTCTCTCCTCCTCGTCTCCCTCCTTTCTCTCTCTCTCTCTCCCCTCGTCTCCCTCCTCTCTCCTCTCCCGCTCCCTTCTTTCTCTCTCTCTCTCTCTCCTCGTCTCCTCCTTCTCTCTCTCTCTCCTCGCCTCCCTCCCTCCTTCTCTCTCTCTCCCTCGCCTCCCTCCTTCTCTCTCTCCTCGCCTCCTTCTTTCTCTCTCTCTCCTCGTCTCCCTCCTTCTCTCTCTCCCTCGCCTCCTTCTTCTCTCTCTCTCCTCGCCTCCCTCCTTCTCTCCTCTCTCCTCGCCTCCCTTCTTCTCTCTCTCTCTCCTCGTCTCCCTCCCTCTCTCCTCTCCCTTCTTCTCTCTCTCCTCGTCTCCCTCCTTCTCTCCCTCGCCTCCCTCCTTCTCTCTCTCCTCGCCTCCTCCTTCTCTCTCTCTCCTCGCCTCCCTCATTCTCTCTCTCTCCTCGTCTCCCTCCTTCTCTCTCTCTCCTCGTCTCCCTCCTTCTCTCTCTCTCCTCGTCTCCCTCCTCTCTCTCTCTCTCATGTACTCTCCTTCTCTTTTACATTTGCCCTGGAACGCTCCTCTCTTCTCTACAGTTCTGCTTCAAGGTCAGTACTGCTTATCTGTCCCCTTTCCTTCCGTTTCTCCTCTGACCTGCCGTTGTTGTGAAAATGGGCTGGATGGTTCTGGTGGTAAACAGAGGATCTCCACTACGGCCTATTTATTGCCTTACCTCTCTTATCTTACCTCTTTTGCACTCACGGTATATAGCCTTTCTACTGTATTATTGACTGTATGTTTGTTTTACTCCATGTGTAACTCTGTGTTGTTGTATGTGTCGAACTGCTTTGCTTTATCTTGGCCAGGTCGCAGTTGTAAATGAGAACTTGTTCTCAACTGGCCGACCTGGTTAAATAAAGATTAAATAAAACATTTAATTACAAAATCCTCAACAACTTCATCATAGAGATAATCAACCGTACATGTCAGTCCATGTCACCGTTTTATAATGATAACCAGGGGAAAACCTGAAGACCAACAGGAAGAGATCTATCCCTCTTCTTCACTACCTCACACCTGAAGACCAACAGGAAGAGATCTATCCCTCTTCTTCACTACCTCACACCTGAAGACCAACAGGAAGAGATCTATCCCCCTTCTTCACTACCTCACACCTGAAGACCAACAGGAAGATATCTATCCCTCTTCTTCACTACCTCACACCTGAAGACCAACAGGAAGAGATCTATCCCTCTTCTTCACTACCTCACACCTGAAGCCCAACAGGAAGAGATCTATCCCTCTTCTTCACTACCTCACACCTGAAGCCCAACAGGAAGAGATCTATCCCTCTTCTTCACTACCTCACACCTGAAGACCAACAGGAAGAGATCTATCCCTCTTCTTCACTACCTCACACCTGAAGACCAACAGGAAAGATCTATCCCTCTTCTTCACTACCTCACACCTGAAGACCAGGAAGAGATCTATCCCTCTTCTTCACTACCTCACACCTGAAGACCAACAGGAAGAGATCTATCCTCTTCTTCACTACCTCACACCTGAAGACCAACAGGAAGAGATCTATCCCTCTTCTTCACTACCTCACACCTGAAGACCAACAGGAAGAGATCTATCCCTCTTCTTCACTACCTCACACCTGAAGACCAACAGGAAGAGATCTATCCCTCTTCTTCACTACCTCACACCTGAAGACCAACAGGAAGAGATCTATCCCTCTTCTTCACTACCTCACACCTGAAGACCAACAGGAAGAGATCTATCCCTCTTCTTCACTACCTCACACCTGAAGACCAACAGGAAGAGATCTATCCCCCTTCTTCACTACCTCACACCTGAAGACCAACAGGAAGAGATCTATCCCCCTTCTTCACTACCTCACCTGAAGACCAACAGGAAGAGATCTATCCCTCTTCTTCACTACCTCACACCTGAAGACCAACAGGAAGAGATCTATCCCTCTTCTTCACTACCTCACACCTGAAGACCAACAGGAAGAGATCTATCCCTCTTCTTCACTACCTCACACCTGAAGACCAACAGGAAGAGATCTATCCCTCTTCTTCACTACCTCACACCTGAAGACCAACAGGAAGAGATCTATCCCTCTTCTTCACTACCTCACACCTGAAGACCAACAGGAAGAGATCTATCCCTCTTCTTCACTACCTCACACCTGAAGACCAACAGGAAGAGATCTATCCCTCTTCTTCACTACCTCACACCTGAAGCCCAACAGGAAGAGATCTATCCCTCTTCTTCACTACCTCACACCTGAAGCCCAACAGGAAGAGATCTATCCCTCTTCTTCACTACCTCACACCTGAAGCCCAACAGGAAGAGATCTATCCCTCTTCTTCACTACCTCACACCTGAAGCCCAACAGGAAGAGATCTATCCCTCTTCTTCACTACCTCACACCTGAAGCCCAACAGGAAGAGATCTATCCTCTTCTTCTTCACTACCTCACACCTGAAGCCCAACAGGAAGAGATCTATCCCTCTTCTTCACTACCTCACACCTGAAGCCCTCAGGCATTCTGTCTCACTGGTATGATGAAACACAAGATCAACATGCTACAAACTTCTCTTCACGACACCATTAAAGATGAGACCTGTGTGTGTGTGGGGTGTGTGTGTGTGTGTGTGGTGTGTGTGTGTGTGGGGGGGGGGTATGGGTGTGTCTGTGTGTGTGTGTGGTGTGTGTGTGTGTGTGTGTGTATGTACTCCACATAAATCTGCCTGTCTAAGCGTGTCGCCACATACTCCATCCCATTTATTCAAGTCCCATTAATGTCTACTGGCCCTGAGCAGGGAACTACTGAACAGCTCTGTAGTGGAGTGTTAATATCACTGAACAGGTCTGTAGTGGGAGTGTTAATATCACTGAACAGGTCTGTAGTGGAGGTTTAATATCACTGAACAACTCCTCTCTAGTGGGAGTGTTAATATCAGTGAACAGGTCTGTAGTGGGAGTGTTAATATCACTGAACAACTCCTCTCTAGTGAGTGTTAATATCACTGAACAGGTCTCTAGTGGGAGTGTTAATATCACTGAACAATTCCTCTCTAGTGGGAGTGTTAATATCACTGAACAACTCCTCTAGTGGGAGTGTTAATATCACTGAACAATTCCTCTCTAGTGGGAGTGTTAATATCACTGAACAACTCCTCTCTAGTGGGAGTGTTAATATCACTGAACAATTCCTCTCTAGTGGGGAGTGTTAATATCACTGAATAGGTCTCTAGTGGAGTTAATATCACTGAACAACTCCTCTCTAGGGGAGTGTTAATATCACTGAACAACTCTCTAGTGGGAGTGTTAATATCACTGAACAGGTCTCTAGTGGGAGTGTTTAATATCACTGAACAGGTCTCTAGTGGGAGTGTTAATATCACTGAACAACTCCTCTCTAGTGGGAGTGTTAATATCACTGAACAACTCCTCTCTAGTGAGTGTTAATATCACTGAACAGGTCTGTAGTGGGAGTGTTAATATCACTGAACAACTCCTCTCTAGTGGGAGTGTTAATATCACTGAACAGGTCTCTAGTGGGAGTGTTAATATCACTGAACAACTCCTCTCTAGTGGGCGTGTTAATATCACTGAACAACTCCTCTCTAGTGGGAGTGTTAATATCACTGAACAACTCTCTAGTGGGAGTGTTAATATCACTGAACAGGTCTCTAGTGGGAGTGTTAATATCACTGAACAACTCCTCTCTAGTGGGAGTGTTAATGTAGTGTTATATTATTACCTCAGCTGGTTATTATATTATTACCTCATCTGGTTATTATATTATTACCTCAGCTGGTTATTATATTATTACCTCAGCTGGTTGTTATATTATTATCTCAGCTGGTTGTTATATTATTACCTCAGCTGGTTATTATATTATTACCTCAGCTGGTTATTATATTATTACCTCATCTGGTTATTATATTATTACCTTAGCTGGTTGTTATATTATTATCTCAGCTGGTTGTTATATTATTATCTCAGCTGGTTGTTATATTATTACCTCAGCTGGTTATTATATTATTACCTCATCTGGTTGTTATATTATTATCTCAGCTGGATGCGTTTGAGGTCATATTATTATTGTTGCCTTTGTGACATGCTCCATCAGTCTGTCAGTGCTGGGGAGGGGAAGGCCATGTCTGCATCTGAAATGGCATTCTAATCCCTATGTAGTGCACTACTTTTGACCAAGGCCCATAAGGCCCTATACAGTTAATATAGTGCCATTTGGGACACAGCTCATGTCTTTGTGGTTCCACAGTGATCCGGGGAGGTCTGTGTCTGTTTCCAGCCCCAGCCAAGGCTCACTGTAGGCAGCCTGGATCTGCTGAGCACGTCCCTGTCTCTGGATGTGGTGCAATCGCCGGTCGGGTCTTTTTCCGTTAGCCTTGGCTGGGGCAGAACATGTCGGCCTGGTCTGGTTGGTCTGAGGCTACACCGCCATGTGGGACCAGATTAGCCAGCCAGGGTAGGGGGTGTGTTGCCTTCCCACAACCCACCTCTTCGCTCCACCTCTGCCATAACATAGATGTTACTGTTACAGCCACTGCCTCTGAGAAACAGCAGACCCTGTCCACTCGTTAGAGGGCAGTGGTCCAAGCTCTGGCCCCAGCTCTCTGGCAATGTAGTGCATCGATCCCTGTAACCTATCCCATCTCCACCTGGTTCACCCTTCCCTGGGCCTGAGAACACCCAGCTAACAACACACCATGGCTGGGTTCCTCTGTTTAGCCTCCCCCTTCCAGAGCTTTCTGTAGCATCCGTGCCAATGCTAACCGCTAACCACAACGCCACGGGTCGGATCGCACGGTTCTGCCGTGTTGTCCAATCAGGCTTTAGTCTGCCTCAGCTGTGTGAGAATAGAACACTCCCGCGTGGACGAGGCGGGAAAGGAAATCAATGGATGGGTCCTAAATAGCACCCTCTTCCTTCATAGTGCACTACGTTTAACTAGGACACTATGGGCCATGGTCAAAAGGAGTGCACTACATAAGGATTAGAGTAGCAATTGGACCGCGTCGGTTCTTTCACCTCGGCCCCGGCACTCGGCGTTCATCTTTACGACACCGACCGCTCCTGGCAACGCTAGCTAAACGCCAACGCCAGGCCCAGCCAATGAGGCCAGTGTCAGCGTCCTGCTAGCCAATGTAAAGACCCGGGCCGTAGAGAGGGGGAAAGGAAAACAACCATCAACAATCTTCTGACTGACATTCTGGGGAAGCGTGTGCCTGTGGCTTTAGCTGTAATGCTGGTCTTACTCCCTGCGTCCCAAATGAAACCCTATTCCCAATGTAGTGCACTACTGTTGACCAGGGCCCGTAGGGTAGTGCACTATATAGGGAATAGAGTGGTATTTTAGAATGAGGTTTGTCTTTGATGGTGCAGGTCATGCTTTTATGAGAGCCAAACAGTCGATGTCCTTAGTTGACTTTGTGCTGTTTATCCAATTTTGGGCTTGGAGCGTGGGATGTGGTGTGTGTGTCTGTGTCTGTGTGTGTGTGTGTGGGGGGGGGGGGGGGGGGTACACAGTCAGAACCAGCCCTGTCAGAGCTTTAGCCCACGTTTATAGGGGGGAAATCAGACATTTAGATACTCTGAGACCAACAGATATGAAAGACCTACACTGTAGCCATCATCCCCTCAACTCCTCTTCTCTCCTCTCCCCTCTGCTCCTCCTCTCCCCTCCTCTCCTCGCCCCTACTCTCCCTTTCCCTCCTTTCAACGCCGATCCACTCCTCTCCTGTCCTCTCCTCTCCTCTTCTCTCCTCTCCCCGTCGTCTCATCTCGTCTTCTCTCCTCTCCTCTCCTCTTCTCTCCTCTCCTCTCCTCTTCTCTCCTCTCCCGTCCTCTCGTCTCGTCTTCTCTCCTCTCCCGTCCCTCTCCTCTCCTCTCCTCTCCCGTCCTCTTGTCTCGTCTCGTCTTCTCTCCTCTCCCGTCCTCTCCCTCTCCTCTCCTCTCGTCTCGTCTCGTCTCGTCTCCTCTCCCCCCTCCTCTCCTCTCCTCTCCTCTCCTCTCCTCTCCCTCTCCCTCTCTCTCCTCTCCCTCTCCTCTCCCTCCTCTCCTCTCCTCTCCTCTCCTCTCCTCTCTCTATGGTTGTGTATGTATTTCTCTATACAGATGGCATCTTAATTTCAAGCATCCCTATAATTATTTCCTCTACTCCTCTCATTTTAGGGTCTCATTTTGTATGGTCACTGACAATGACTCCTTTTGAATCAGGCAATTGTGCAGGAGCCTTCAAATAGACCCATTCGGCTTTAGAACCGGTCCTATAGGGTCCTCTGGGAGTTGATCTGCACTCTGCCTGCCTGGTCCTAAAGGTGCCGTCTCCCCCCTTATCAAATAGTAATAATAGCCATGTAGGCAGAGGCAGTAAGCTGCTACTATAATTATAAACACAGATCATTGACTCCTACCAGACAACTGGGGTTCTTTTCCAGGCTTATTCTGCCCACAATAACGCTTAATAACAAACTAGATCCTTCATCTCCCTTTCAAAGGAACATTTGATACAGATATATAAAAATGTAAAAAATAAATCACTGATGTTTTCATGGTAATTCAGGGATAAGTCGTTTTATGAAATCTAGACTCTAGAAGTAAACCCCCTGTAGCCAAAATAATTTCCTATCAAATATTAATGTCAGGAGGAACGAAAATAACTTTTAGACGCAACATTAATATCCACTTCTTAATTATTTTTCTGAATTTGAAGACCATGTAAATAATTGTAATTCAAAGTTTGAAAACATTAAAGCTTCATGAAGTTTGAGAATCAAAGTAATCCCTGCTCCCAAAGTAATCCCTGCTCTTAAAGTAATCCCTGCTCCTAAAGTAATCCCTGCTCCCAAAGTAATCCCTGCTCCTAAAGTAATCCCTGCTCCCAAAGTAATCCCTGCTCCCAAAGTAATCCCTGCTCCCAAAGTAATCCCTGCTCCTAAAGTAATCCCTGCTCCCAAAGTAATCCCTGCTCCCAAAGTAATCCCTGCTCCCAAATAAACTGACATAAAGCTGTGTGTGTGTGTGTGTGTGTGTGTGTGTGCGCGTGTGTGTGTAATTACTTAGCATGTGTGAGCACGCACAGCGCAGCACAGTATGTGAGGCCCTTCTGCCCTAAGCGTTGTGTTGTGTTGGTTGTGTTGTTGGTTGTTGGTTGTGTTGTTGGTTGTGTGGGGTGTGTTGGGTTGTGTTGGGGTGTGTTGGGGTGTGGGTTGTGTTGGGTGTGTTGGGTGTGTTGGGTGTGTTGGGGTGTGTTGGGTTGTGTTGGGTGTGTTGGGGTGTGTTGGGTGTGTTGGGTTGTGGAATGAGGGTTTGAAGGGCTGGAGTGTAATCCTGCAGGGTAGATTAGAAGGCTGTCATCAGAGCTTTGGGCACTGGGAGAATCCCTCTGGAGATGTTGACCACGGCTGCAACAGACATGAAGGGGGGTAGTGTACTCCCTTCATACCATAGGGTTCTGTTCACTCTACTCCCTTCATACCATAGGGTTCTGTTCATCCTTCATACCATAGGGTTTTGTTCACTCTACTCCCTTCATACCATAGGGTTCTGTTCACTCTACTCCCTTCATACCATAGGGTTCTGTTCATCCTTCATACCATAGGGTTTTGTTCTACTCCCTTCATACATTTACATTTAACATTTAAGTCATTTAGCAGACTCCTATCCAGAGCGATTTACAAATTGGTGCATTCACCTTATGACATCCAGTGGAACAGTAGTGCATCTAAATCTTTTAAGGGGGGTGAGAGGGATTACTTTATCCTATCCTAGGTATTCCTTAAAGAGGTGGGGTTTCAGGTGTCTCCGGAAGGTGGTGATTGACTCCGCTGTCCTGGCGTCGTGAGGGAGTTTGTTCCACCATTGGGGGCCAGAGCAGCGAACAGTTTTGACTGGGCTGAGCAGGAACTGTACTTCCTCAGTGGTAGGGAGGCGAGCAGGCCAGAGGTGGATGAACGCAGTGCCCTTGTTTGGGTGTAGGGCCTGATCAGAGCCTGGAGGTACTGAGGTGCCGTTCCCTCACAGCTCCGTAGGCAAGCACCATGGTCTTGTAGCGGATGCGAGCTTCAACTGGAAGCCAGTGGAGAGAGCGGAGGAGCGGGGTGACGTGAGAGAACTTTGAAGGTTGAACACCAGACGGGCTGGCGTTCTGGATGAGTTGTAGGGGTTTAATGGCACAGGCAGGGAGCCCAGCCAACAGCGAGTTGCAGTAATCCAGACGGAGATGACAAGTGCCTGGATTAGGACCTGCGCCGCTTCCTGTGTGAGGCAGGGTCGTACTCTGCGGATGTTGTAGAGCATGAACCTACAGGAACGGGCCACCGCCTTGATGTTAGTTGAGAACGACAGGGTGTTGTCCAGGATCACGCCAAGGTTCTTAGCGCTCTGGGAGGAGGACACAATGGAGTTGTCAACCGTGATGGCGAGATCATGGAACGGGCAGTCCTTCCCCGGGAGGAAGAGCAGCTCCGTCTTGCCGAGGTTCAGCTTGAGGTGGTGATCCGTCATCCACACTGATATGTCTGCCAGACATGCAGAGATGCGATTCGCCACCTGGTCATCAGAAGGGGGAAAGGAGAAGATTAATTGTGTGTCGTCTGCATAGCAATGATAGGAGAGACCATGTGAGGTTATGACAGAGCCAAGTGACTTGGTGTATAGCGAGAATAGGAGAGGGCCTAGAACAGAGCCCTGGGGACACCAGTGGTGAGAGCACGTGGTGTGGAGACGGATTCTCGCCACGCCACCTGGTAGGAGCGACCTGTCAGGTAGGACGCAATCCAAGCGTGGGCTGCGCCGGAGATGCCCAACTCTGAGAGGGTGGAGAGGAGGATCTGATGGTTCACAGTATCGAAGGCAGCCGATAGGTCTAGAAGGATGAGAGCAGAGGAGAGAGAGTTAGCTTTAGCAGTGCGGAGCGCCTCCGTGATACAGAGAAGAGCAGTCTCCAGTTGAATGACTAGTCTTGAAACCTGACTGATATGGATCAAGAAGGTCATTCTGAGAGAGATAGCGGGAGAGCTGGCCAAGGACGGCACGTTCAAGAGTTTTGGAGAGAAAAGAAAGAAGGGATACTGGTCTGTAGTTGTTGACATCGGAGGGATCGAGTGTAGGTTTTTTCAGAAGGGTGCAACTCTCGCTCTCTTGAAGACGGAAGGGACGTAGCCAGCGGTCAGGGATGAGTTGATGAGCGAGGTGAGGTAAGGAGAAGGTCTCCGGAAATGGTCTGGAGAAGAGAGGAGGGGATAGGGTCAAGCGGGCAGGTTGTTGGGCGGCCGGCCGTCACAAGACGCGAGATTTCATCTGGAGAGAGGGGAGAAAGAGGTCAGAGCACAGGGTAGGGCAGTGTGAGCAGAACCAGCGGTGTCGTTTGACTTAGCAAACGAGGATCGGATGTCGTCGACCTTCTTTTCAAAATGGTTGACGAAGTCATCTGCAGAGAGGGAGGAGGGGGGGGGGGAGGAGGATTCAGGAGGGAGGAGAAGGTGGCAAAGAGCTTCCTAGGGTTAGAGGCAGATGCTTGGAATTTAGAGTGGTAGAAAGTGGCTTTAGCAGCAGAGAGAGAAGAGGAAAATGTAGAGAGGAGGGAGTGAAAGGATGCCAGGTCCGCAGGGAGGCGAGTTTTCCTCCATTTCCGCTCGGCTGCCCGGAGCCCTGTTCTGTGAGCTCGCAATGAGTCGTCGAGCCACGGAGCGGGAGGGAGGACCGAGCCGGCCTGGAGGATAGGGGACATAGAGAGTCAAAGGATGCAGAAAGGGAGGAGAGGAGGGTCGAGGAGGCAGAATCAGGAGATAGGTTGGAGAAGGTTTGAGCAGAGGGAAGAGATGATAGGATGGAAGAGGAGAGAGTAGCGGGGGAGAGAGAGCGAAGGTTGGGACGGCGCGATACCATCCGAGTAGGGGCAGTGTGGGAAGTGTTGGATGAGAGCGAGAGGGAAAAGGATACAAGGTAGTGGTCGGAGACTTGGAGGGGAGTTGCAATGAGGTTAGTGGAAGAACAGCATCTAGTAAAGATGAGGTCGAGCGTATTTCCTGCCTTGTGAGTAGGGGGGGAAGGTGAGAGGGTGAGGTCAAAAGAGGAGAGGAGTGGAAAGAAGGAGGCAGAGAGGAATGAGTCAAAGGTAGACGTGGGGAGGTTAAAGTCGGTTAAAGTCGCCCAGAACTGTGAGAGGTGAGCCGTCCTCAGGAAAGGAGCTTATCAAGGCATCAAGCTCATTGCACTAGCACTCACTTCCGTCATCATGAAGTGCTTTGAGAGACTAGTCAAGGACCATATCACCTCCACCCTACCTGACACCCTAGACCCACTCCAATTTGCTTACCGCCCAAATAGGTCCACAGACGATGCAATCTCAACCACACTGCACACTGCCCTAACCCACCTGGACAAGAGGAATACCTATGTGAGAATGCTGTTCATCGACTACAGCTCGGCATTCAACACCATAGTACCCTCCAAGCTCGTCATCAAGCTCGAGACCCTGGGTCTCGACCCCGCCCTGTGCAACTGGGTTCTGGACTTCCTGACGGGCCGCCCCCAGGTGGTGAGGGTAGGCAACAACATCTCCTCCCGCTGATCCTCAACACGGGGCCCCACAAGGGTGCGTTCTGAGCCCTCTCCTGTACTCCCTGTTCACCCACGACTGCGTGGCCATGCACGCCTCCAACTCAATCATCAAGTTTGCGGACGACACAACAGTGGTAGGCTTGATTACCAACAACGACGAGACGGCCTACAGGGAGGAGGTGAGGGCCTCGGAGTGTGGTGTCAGGAAAATAACCTCACACTCAACGTCAACAAAACTAAGGAGATGATTGTGGACTTCAGGAAACAGCAGAGGAACACCCCCTATCCACATCGATGGATCAGTAGTGGAGAGGGTAGCAAGTTTTAAGTTCCTCGGCATACACATCACAGACAAACTGAATTGGTCCACTCACACTGACAGCGTCGTGAAGAAGGCGCAGCAGCGCCTCTTCAACCTCAGGAGGCTGAAGAAATTCGGCTTGTCACCAAAAGCACTCACAAACTTCTACAGATGCACAATCGAGCATCCTGGCGGGCTGTATCACCGCCTGGTACGGCAACTGCTCCGCCCTCAACCGTAAGGCTCTCCAGAGGGTAGTGAGGTCTGCACAACGCATCACCGGGGCAAACTACCTGCCCTCCAGGACACCTACACCACCCGATGTTACAGGAAGGCCATAAAGATCATCAAGGACATCAACCACCGAACCACTGCCTGTTCACCCCGCTATCATCCAGAAGGCGAGGTCAGTACAGGTGCATCAAAGCTGGGACCGAGAGACTGAAAAACAGCTTCTATCTCAAGGCCATCAGACTGTTAAACAGCCACCACTAACATTGAGTGGCTGCTGCCAACACACTGTCATTGACACTGACCCAACTCCAGCCACTTTAATAATGGGAATTGATGGGAAATGATGTAAATATATCACTAGCCACTTTAAACAATGCTACCTTATATAATGTTACTTACCCTACATTATTCATCTCATATGCATATGTATATACTGTACTCTAGATCATCGACTGCATTCTTATGTCACTAGCCACTTTAACTATGCCACTTTGTTTACTTTGTCTACATACTCATCTCATATGTATATACTGTACTCGATACCATCTACTGTATGCTGCTCTGTACCATCACTCATTCATATATCCTTATGTACATATTCCTTATCCCCTTACACTGTGTATAAGACAGTAGTTTTGGAATTGTTAGTTAGATTACTTGTTGGTTATCACTGCATTGTCGGAACTAGAAGCACAAGCATTTCGCTACACTCGCATTAACATCTGCTAACCATGTGTATGTGACAAATACAATTTGATTTGATTTGATTTGATTCATTGATGAACTCCCCGAGGGAACCTGGAGGGCGATAAATGATAAGGATGTTAAGCTTGAAAGGGCTGGTAACTGTGACAGCAGGAGAAAGAGAGAATGACCACTTGGGAGAGATGAGGATCCCGGTGCCACCACCCCGCTGACCAGAAAGCTCTCGGGTGTGCGAGAACACGTGGGCAGACGAAGAGAGAGCAGTAGGAGTAGCAGTGTTGTCTGTGGTGATCCATGTTGCCGTCAGTGCCAAGAAGTCGAGGACTGGAGGGAGGCATAGGCTGAGATGAACTCTGCCTTGTTGGCCGCAGATCGGCAGTTCCAGAGGCTACCGGAGACCTGGAACTCCACGTGGGTCGTGCGCTGGGACCACCAGATTAGGGTGGCGGCCACGCGGTGTGGAGCGTTTGTATGGTCTGTGCAGAGAGGAGAGAACAGGGATAGACAGACACATAGTTGACAGGCTACACAAGAGGCTACGCTAATGCAAAGGAGATTGGAATGACAAGTGGACTACACGTCTCGAGTGTTCAGAAAGTTAAGTTAAGCTTACGTAGCAAGAATCTTATTGACTAAAATGATTAAAGTGATACAGTACTGCTGAAGTAGGCTAGCTGGCAGAGGCTGCGTTGTTGACTATGTAGGCTAGCTGGCAGTGGCTGCGTTGTTGACACTACACTAATCAAGTCGTTCCGTTGAGTGTAATAGTTTCTACTGTGCTGCTATCCGGGCCAGCTGGCTAGCTGGCAGTGTTGATTACGTTACGTTGCGTTAAAGAACGACAATAGCTGGCTAGCTAACCTAGGAAATCGCTCTAGACTACACAATTATCTTTGATACAAAGACGCATGTAGCTAGCTATGTAGCTAGCTACGATCAAACAAATCAAGCCGTTGTACTGTAATGAAATGAAATGAAAAAATGTGATACTACCTGTGGAGCGAAGCGAAATGCGACCGGGTTGTTGAGTGCGGAAGTTCTGTTCGGTAGACGTTGGCTAGCTGTTGGCTAGCTAGCAGTGTCTCCTACGTTAAGGACGACAAATAGCTGGCTAGCTAACCTCGGTAAATTAAGATAATCACTCTAAAACTACACACTCTAAACTACACAATTATCTTGGATACGAAGACAGCAAAGACAACTATGTAGCTAGCTAACACTACACTAATCAAGTCGTTCAGTTGAGTGTAATAGTTGTGCTGCTAATCGGTAGACGGTGGACGTTAGCTAGCTGGCTAGCTGCAGGGCAGATAGCAGTGTAGACTGCGTTAGGACGACGAAATACGATAATTACACAATTATCTATGATACAAAGACGGCTATGTAGCTAGCTAAGAAGAAATTGCTAAGATTAGACAAATCAAACCGTTGTACTATAATGAAATGTAATACTACCTGCGGACCGAGTGCGGATGCGACCGCTCGCTCCAACCCGGAAGTAAAAAAAAACATAGGGTTTTGTTCACTCTACTCCCTTCATACCATAGGGTTCTGTTCACTCTACTCCCTTCATACCATAGGGTTCTGTTCACTCTACTCCCTTCATACCATAGGGTTCTGTTCACTCCTTCATACCATAGGGTTCTCCCTTCATACCATAGGGTTCTAGGGTTCTGTTCATCCTTCATACCATAGGGTTCTGTTCATCCTTCATACCATAGGGTTCTGTTCACTCTACTCCCTTCATACCATAGGGTTCTGGTCATCCTTCATACCATAGGGTTCTGTTCACTCTACTCCCTTCATACCATAGGGTTCTGGTCATCCTTCATACCATAGGGTTCTGTTCATCCTTCATACCATAGGGTTCTGTTCATCCTTCATACCATAGGGTTCTGTTCATCCTTCCTTCATACCATAGGGTTCTGTTCATCCTTCATACCATAGGGTTCTGGTCATCCTTCATACCATAGGGTTCTGTTCATCCTTCATACCATAGGGTTCTGTTCATCCTTCATACCATAGGGTTCTGTTCACTCTACTCCCTTCATACCATAGGGTTCTGTTCATCCTTCATACCATAGGGTTCTGTTCACTGTACTCCCTTCATACCATAGGGTTCTGTTCATCCTTCATACCATAGGGTTCTGTTCACTCTACTCCCTTCATACCATAGGGTTCTGTTCACTCTACTCCCTTCATACCATAGGGTTCTGTTCATCCTTCATACCATAGGGTTCTGTTCATCCTTCATACCATAGGGTTCTGTTCATCCTTCATACCATAGGGTTCTGTTCACTCTACTCCCTTCATATCATAGGGTTCTGTTCACTCTACTCCCTTCATACCATAGGGTTCTGTTCATCCTTCATACCATAGGGTTCTGTTCACTCTACTCCCTTCATACCATAGGGTTCTGGTCATGACTAGTGCACTATATAGAGGACAGGGTGTCATTAGGGACTCAGTCCAGGAGACTGTCTGTAGAGAATAAGGGGGGCCAGTTGTTCATTGGGAAACTGCTCTGTAGCCAAGCAGATGGCTGACCGGGTTGGAAACACCAAGTTTGAACATTCCTGGATATTTATGACCTGTTATACACACACACGCACACACACACGTACACACACACACACTCATATATGCACGGACATACTGCACACACACACTCATGAACATACAGACATGCAATGTGTTTGCCATTCCAACTCTACTGTAAGTTATTGATCGTCCACTTAGAGAAATATATGCTTTACATCATTCAAATGACTGGATCATTAAACAGACAGTTCTGTTCTCTGAGACCCAGTTCTGTTCTCCCTGTGAGACCCAGTTCTGTTCTCCTGTGAGACCCAGTTCTGTTCTCCCTGTGAGACCCAGTTCTTCTCCCTGTGAGACCCAGTTCTGTTCTCCTGTGAGACCCAGTTCTGTTCTCCCTGTGAGACCCAGTTCTGTTCTCCCTGTGAGACCCAGTTCTGTTCTCCCTGTGAGACCCAGTTCTGTTCTCCCTGTGAGACCCAGTTCTGTTCTCCCTGTGAGACCCAGTTCATTCTGTGAGACCCAGTTCTCCCTGTGAGACCCAGTTCTGTTCTCCCTGTGAGACCCAGTTCTTGAGACCCAGTTCTGTTCTCCTGTGAGACCCAGTTCTGTTCCCTGTGAGACCCAGTTCTGTTCTCCTGTGAGACCCAGTTCTGTTCTCCCTGTGTGGCCCAGTTCTGTTCTCCCTGTGAGACCCAGTTCTGTTCTCCCTGTGAGACCCAGTTCTGTTCTCCCTGTGAGACCCAGTTCGGTTCACCCTGAGACCCAGTTCTCCCTGTGAGACTCCAGTTCTGCCCAGTTCAGTTCTGCTCTCCTGTGAGACCCAGTTCTGCTCTCCCTGTGAGACCAGTTCTGTTCTGAGACCCAGTTCTGTTCTCCTGTGAGAGTTCTGTTCTCCCTGTGTGACCCAGTTCTGTTCTCCTGTGTGACCCAGTTCTGTTCTCCCTGTGAGTTCTGTTCTCCCTGTGAGACCCAGTTCTGTTCTCCCTGTGAGACCCAGTTCTGTCTCCCTGTGAGACCCAGTTCTGTTCTCCCTGTGTGACCCAGTTCTGTTCTCCTGAGACCCAGTTCTCCCTGTGAAACCCAGTTCTGTTCTCCCGTGAGACCCAGTTCTGTTCTCCTGTGTGACCCAGTTCTGTTCTCCCTGTGAGACCCAGTTCTGTTCTCCCTGTGAGACCCAGTTCTGTTCTCCTGTGGCCCAGTTCTGTTCTCCCTGTGAGACCCAGTTCTGTTCTCCCTGTGAGACCCAGTTCTGTTCTCCCTGAGGCCAGTTCATTCTGTGAGACCCAGTTCTCCCTGTGAGACCCAGTTCTGTTCTCCCCTGTGAGACCCAGTTCTCCCTGTGAGACCCAGTTCTGTTCTCCCTGTGAGACCCAGTTCTGCTCCCTGTGAGACCCAGTTCTGTTCTCCCTGTGAGACCCAGTTCTGTTCTCCCTGTGAGTTCTGTTCTCCTGAGACCCAGTTCTGTTCTCCCTGTGAGACCCAGTTCTGTTCTCCCTGTGAGAGTTCTCCCAGTTCTGTTCTCCCTGTGAGACCCAGTTCTGTTCTCCTGTGAGACCCAGTTCTGTCTCCTGTGAGACCCAGTTCTGTTCTCCTGTGTGACCCAGTTCTGTTCTCCTGTGAGACCCAGTTCTGTTCTCCTGTGAGACCCAGTTCTGTTCTCCTGTGTGACCCAGTTCTGTTCTCCTGACCCCTGTGTGTGACCCAGTTCTGTTCTCCCTGACCCAGTTCTCCCTGTGAGACCCAGTTCTGTTCTCCCTGTGGAGATCCAGTTCTGTTCTCCCCGTGAGACCCAGTTCTGTTCTCCTGTGAGACCCAGTTCTGTTCTCCCTGTGAGACCCAGTCTCCACCAGTTCTGTTCTCCCTGTGAGACCCAGTTCTGTTCTCCCTGTGAGACCCAGTTCTGTTCTCCCTGTGAGACCCAGTTCTGTTCTCCTGTGAGACCCAGTTCTGTTCTCCCTGTGAGACCCAGTTCTGTTCTGACCCAGTTCTGTTCTCCTGACGTTCTGTTCTCCTGTGTGACCCAGTTTCTGTTTCCTGTGAGACCCAGTCTTCCTGTGTGACCCCAGTTCTGTTCTCCCTGTGAGACCCAGTTCTGTTCTCCCTGTGAGACCCAGTTCTGTGAGACCCAGTTCTCCTGTGAGACCCAGTTCTGTTCTCCCTGTGAGACCCAGTTCTGTTTCTCCTGTGAGACCCAGTTCTGTTCTCCCTGTGAGACCCAGACACAGCATTGTATCATCTCTGCCCATCTACATTGGTCTAGTCTCTGTGTTCCCTCTGTGAGTTGCTGACACCATTCTGCACGCAGGTACACACACACTCATACCCACACACACATACACACACACACACACACACACACACACACACACACACACAAACACACACACATACCCAGCTCCTCTAACAACAACTAGTGGTACAGACTGGACTGGGCTGGGAAAATGTCTGGACTGGACTAAACTGGACTGGATTGGACTAGACTGGACTTTGTCTGAGCTGGACTGGGGGAATGTCTGGACTGGACTGGACTACACTGGACTGGACATGGCTGGACTGGGGGAATGTCTGGACTGGACTGGACTAGACTGGATTGGACTAGACTGGACTTTGTCTGAGCTGGACTGGGGGAATGTCTGGACTGGACTAGACTGGACTAGACTGGACTGGGGGAATGTCTGGACTAGACTAGACTGGATTGGACTAGACTGGACTTTGTCTGAGCTGGACTGGGGGAATGTCTGGACTGGACTAGACTAGACTGGGCTGGGCTGGGCTGAGCTAGACTGGACTGGGCTGGGCAAATGTCTGGACTGGACTGGGCTGAGCTAGACTGGACTAGACTGGGCTGGACTGGACTGTGCTGGGCTGGGCTGAGCTAGACTGGACTGGGCTGGGCTGAGCTAGACTAGACTAGACTGGACTAGACTGGACTACACTAGACTAGACTGGACTGGGCTCTTCTCTCTACACTGCAGCATATTCTATGTCCCCAGTTAGAGCTGATACTGGGGGTTTTGTCTGTGTCTGGACATGTCCTTGTCCTAAGAACACACCCTCCTGTAGTCTTGAGTGATCAGGTGCTATAACAGGTATGTGTTGGCCCCACTCAGCCCTGTTACTCTCAGCCCTGTTCCACTCAGCCCTGTTACTCTCAGCCCTGTTCCACTCAGCCCTGTTCCACTCAGCCCTGTTCCACTCAGCCCCTGTTACTCTCAGCCCCTGTTCCACTCAGCCCTGTTCCACTCAGCCCTGTTACTCTCAGCCCTGTTACTCTCAGCCCTGTTCCACTCAGCCCTGTTCCACCAGCCCTGTTCCACCAGCCCTGTTCCACTCAGCTCTGTTACTCCCAGCCCTGTTCCACTCAGCCCCTGTTCCACTCAGCTCTGTTACTCTCAGCCCTGTTCCACTCAGCCCTGTTCCACTCAGCTCTGCTACTCTCAGCCCTGTTCCACTCAGCCCTGTTACTCTCTTCTCTTTTAGCCTGTTCCACTCCTTCTCTTCCGCCAGCCTATTCCCTCAGCCCTATTCCACTCAACTCCTGTGCTCCAACTTCTATTCCACCTCAGCTTATATTCCTCAACTCTGTTACTCGCCTATTTTCCCTCAGCCTGTTCCACTCAGCTCTGTTACTCTCAGCCCTGTTCCACTCAGCCCTGTTCCACTCAGCTCTGTTACTCTCAGCCCTGTTCCACTCAGCCCTGTTCCACTCAGCTCTGTTACTCTCAGCCCTGTTCCACTCAGCCCT
>NW_027037941.1:0-23996 GCF_034236695.1 Oncorhynchus nerka | reverse complement strand
TCTGTCCTGCCGGTGCAGCGTATAACCAGCCTCTGTTCTATCCTCCTGCCGGTGCAGCGTATAACCAGCCTCTGTTCTATCCTGCCGGGTGCATCGTATAACCAGCCTCTGTTCTGTGCTGCCGGGTGCAGCGTATAACCAGCCTCTGTCTCTATCCTGCCGGTGCAGCGTATAACCAGCCTCTGTTCTATCCTGCTGCAGCGTATAACCAGCCTCTGTGCAGCGTCTATCCTGCCGGTGCAGCGTATAACCAGCCTCTGTCCCTGCCGGTGCAGCGTATAACCAGCCTCTATCCTGCCGGTGCAGCGTATAACCAGCCAGCTGTATGTTGATAGTGTCATCGTTCAGTCTCTGTGAAACATAAGATATAACAGTTCATCGTATAACCTGTTCTGTTCACTGTTCCAGCCTCTGAATCCTGTCCTTTTGGTAGTTAATTTTTCTCGTCCTCGCCGGTTTTAGCGCAAACCAGCCCCTGTCCTGCTGGCAGAATGGAACCAGCCTCTGGGAAGTGAGGGTTTAACCAGCCTATGGATTCTCAGAAGGCTAACTCCGCCCCCTTTTCTCCGCCTCCTCTTCACGCCAGTAACAGGGATCTGGGCCTGTTCCAGAGCTTCTAAGCAGTTCAGTTGTTGGTCTACCTTCAGTAAAACAGGCAAAGCATTGTGTTAGTCTACCTTCAGCAAAACACCAAAGCATTGTGTTGGTCAGCCTTCTGTAAAACAGGCAAAGCATTGTGTTAGTCACCAGCCTTCAGTAAAACAGGCAAAGCTTGTATAACCAGCTCTACCTTGCAGCGTAAAACAGGCAAAGCATTGTGTTAGTCTACCTTCAGTAAAACAGGCAACGCATTGTGTTAGTCTACCTTCAGTAAAACAGGCAACGCATTGTGTTGGTCAACCTTCAGTAAAACAGGCAAAGCATTGTGTTGGTCAACCTTCAGTAAAACAGGCAAAGCATTGTTAGTCTACCTTCAGTAAAACAGGCAAAGCATTGTGTTAGTCTACCTTCAGTAAAAGAGACTTCTGTTTTATAGTGCTCAGTTGAAGACTGCAGCTTCACTGCTCATGAGAAGCTGGTCAACATTCACTGGAAAAATGTAAGTAGACCGCCAGCCTCAGCTATTACCCATCAACCCCTCATCTATATAGAACCAAGCATTAACCTGTTCCTGTATATTCATTTTATTTTATTTAACTAGGCAAGTCGGGTTAAGAACAAATTCTTATTTCCCATGACGGCCTGCTGCAGCAAAACCAGCCTCCTGCGGGGGACTGGGGCCTGGGATTAAAAATCAATACAATATAAATATAGGACAAAACACACATCACAACAAGAGAGACAACACTAGCATAAAGCCAGCTGAGACCTAAGGCAACAACATATCAAGGCAGCAACACATGGCAACCACAGTCCTGGTAGCAACACAACATGGTACAAACATTATTTGGGCACAGTAAACAGCACAAATGTCAAGAAGGTAGAGACAACACATCACACAAAGCAGGGATCAACTGTCAGCAAGAGTGTTGGTCTTCTATACATGTATAGAATAGCAATACCCAAAGCTTGTCCTGTCTGAACCAAAGCGTGTTTAACCTCCTCCTCCTCCTGTCTGGAACCGCGTGTTTAACCTTCCTCCTCATCCTGTCTGGAACCGCGTGTTTAACCTCCTTGTCCTGTCTGGAACCGCGTGTTTAACCTCCTCCCCCTCCTCCTCCTCCCTGTCTGGAAAACAGGCAAAGCATTGTTTAACCTCCTCCTCCTCCCCTGTCTGAAGACTGCAGCTGTTTAACTCCTCAACCCTTCACTGTCTGGAACCGCCAGTGTATTAACCTCCTCATCTGGATGTTTAACCAAGCATTAACCTGTCCTGGAGCCTAGGCGTCGGGTTAACCTCCTGTCTGGAGCCGGCGTGTTTAAAAGGCCTCCTGTCTGGAACCGCGTGTTTAACCTCCTCCCCTCCTCCTCCTGTCTGGAACCGCGTGTTTAACCTCCTCCAGCCTGTCTGGAACCGCGTGTTTAACCTCCTCCTCCTGTCTGGAACCGTAACAGTGTTTAACCTCCTCCTCCTGTCAGGAACCGCGTGTTTAACCTCCTCCTCCTGTCTGGAACCGCGTGTTTAACCTCCTCCTCCTGTCTGGAACCGCGTGTTTAACCTCCTCCCCCCTCCTCCTCCTGTCTGGAGCCGCGTGTTTAACCTCCTGTCTGAAGCCGCGTGTTTAACCTCCTCCTCCTCCTGTCTGGAACCGCGTGTTTAACCTCCCCCCTCCCTCCTGTCTGGAACTGCGTGTTTAACCTCCTCCTCCTGTCTGGAACCGCGTGTTTAACCTCCTCCTCCTCCCTGTCTGGAACCGCGTGTTTAACCTCCTCCTCCTGTCTGGAACCGCGTTTTAACCTCCTCCTCCTGTCTGAACCGTGTTTAACCTCCTCCTCCTGTCTGGAACCCGCGTGTTTAACCACCTCCTCCTGTCTGGAAACAGCGTGTTTAACCTCCTCCTCCTGTCTGGAACCGCGTGTTTAACCTCCTCCTCCTCCTCCTGTCTGAGCCGCGTGTTTAACCTCCTGTCTGGAACCGCGTGTTTAACCTCCTCCCTCCTCCTGTCTGGAGCCGCGTGTTTAACCTCCTGTCTGGAACCGCGTGTTTAACCTCCTGTCTGGAACCGGTGTTTAACCTCCCTCCTCCTCCTGTCTGGAACCGCGTGTTTAACCTCCTCCCTCCTGTCTGGAACCGCGTGTTTAACCTCCTCCTCCTCCTCCTGTCTGGAACCGCGTGTTTAACCTCCTCCTCCTCCTGTCTGGGCCGCGTGTTTAACCTCCTGTCTGGAGCCGCGTGTTTAACCTCCTGTCTGGAGCCGCGTGTTTAACCTCCTGTCTGGAGCCGCGTGTTTAACCTCCTCCTCCTCCCTGTCTGGAACCGCGTGTTTAACCTCCTCCTCCTGTCTGGAACAGCGTGTTTAACCTCCTCCTCCTGTCTGGAACAGCGTGTTTAACCTCCTCCCTCCTCCTGTCTGGAACAGCGTGTTTAACCCCTCCTCTCCTCCTGTCTGGAACAGCGTGTTTAACCTCCTCCTCCTCCTGTCTGGAACAGCGTGTTTAACCTCCTCCTCCTCCTGTCTGGAACAGCGTGTTTAACCTCCTCCTGTCTGGAACCGCATGTTTAACCTCCTCCTCCTCCTGTCTGGAACCGCGTGTTTAACCTCCTCCTCCTCCTGTCTGAACAGCGTGTTTAACCTCCTCCTCCTCCTGTCTGGAACAGCGTGTTTAACCTCCTCCCCTGTCTGGAACCGCGTGTTTAACCTCCTCCCTCCTCCTGTCTGGAACTGCGTGTTTAACCTCTCCTCCTGTCTGGAACTGCGTGTTTAACCTCCTCCTCCTCCTGTCTGGAACCGCGTGTTTAACCTCCTCCTCCTCCTGTCTGGAACCGCGTGTTTAACCTCCTCCTCCTCCTGTCTGGAACCTCGTGTTTAACCCTCCTCCTCCTCCTGTCTGATTGCGTTAACCTCCTCCTCCTGTCTGGAACAGCGTGTTTAACCTCCTCCTCCTCCTCCTCCTGTCTGGAACAGCGTGTTTAACCTCCTCCTCCTCCTGTCTGGAACAGCGTGTTTAACCTCCTCCTCCTGTCTGGAACTGCGTGTTTAACCTCCTCCTCCTCCTGTCTGGAACAGCGTGTTTAACCTCCTCCTCCTCCTCCTGTCTGGAACCGCATGTTTAACCTCCTGTCTGGAACAGCGTGTTTAACCTCCTCCTGTCTGGAACAGCGTGTTTTAACCTCCTCCTGTCTGGAACAGCGTGTTTAACCTCCTCCTGTCTGGAACCGCGTGTTTAACACCCTCCTCCTCCTGTCTGGAACTGCGTGTTTAACCTCCTCCTCCTGTCTGGAACCGCGTGTTTAACCTCCTCCCCTCCTCCTGTCTGGAGCCGCGTGTTAACCTCCTCCTGTCTGGAACCGCGTGTTTAACCTCCTCCCTGTCTGGAACCGGCTGTTTAACCTCTCCTCCTGTCTGGAACCGCGTGTTTAACCTCCTCCTCCTGTCTGGAACCGCGTGTTTAACCTCCTCCTGTCTGGAACCGCGTGTTTAACCTCCACCTGTCTGGAACCGCGTGTTTAACCTCCTCCTCCCTGTCTGGAACCGCGTGTTTTAACCTCCTCCTCCTGTCTGGAACCGCGTGTTTAACCTCCTCCTCCTGTCTGGAACTGCGTGTTTAACCTCCTCCTCCTCCTGGGAACCGCGTGTTTAACCTCCTCCCTCCTCTGGAACCGCGTGTTTAACCTCCTCCTCCTGTCTGGAACCGCGTGTTTAACCTCCTCCTCCTCCTGTCTGGAACCGCGTGTTTAACCTCCTCCTCCTGTCTGGAACCGCGTGTTTAACCTCCTCCTCCTCCTGTCTGGAACCACGTGTTTAACCTCCTCCTCCTCCTGTCTGGAACCCGCGTGTTTAACCTCCTCCTGTCTGGAGCCGCGTGTTTAACCTCCCTGTCTGGAACCGCGTGTTTAACCTCCTCCTCCCCCTCCTCCTGTCTGGAACCGCGTGTTTAACCTCCTCCACCTGTCTGGAACCGCCTCGTGTTTAACCGCGTCCTCCTCCTGTCTGGAACCGCGTGTTTAACCTCCTCCTGTCTGGAACCGTGTTTAACCTCCACCTGTCTGGAACCGCGTGTTTAACCTCCTCCTCCTCCTGTCTGGAACCGCGTGTTTAACCTCCTCCTCCTGTCTGGAACAGCGTGTTTAACCTCCTCCTCCTCCTCCTGTCTGGAACCGCGTGTTTAACCTCCTCCTCCTCCTGTCTGGAACCGCGTGTTTAACCTCCTCCTCCTCCTGTCTGGAACCGCGTGTTTAACCCTTCTCCTCCTCCTCCTGTCTGGAGCCGCGTGTTTAACCTCCTGTCTGGAACCGCGTGTTTAACCTCCTCCTGTCTGGAACCGCGTGTTTAACCTCCTCCTGTCTGGAACCGCGTGTTTAACCTCCTCCTGTCTGGAACCGCGTGTTTAACCTCCTCCTGTCTGGAACCGCGTGTTTAACCTCCTCCTGTCTGGAACCGCGTGTTTAACCTCCTCCTGTCTGGAACCGCGTGTTTAACCTCCTCCTCCTGTCTGGAACCGCGTGTTTAACCTCCTCCTCCTGTCTGGAACAGCGTGTTTAACCTCCTCCCCCTCCTCCTGTCTGGAACAGCGTGTTTAACCTCCTCCTCCTCCTGTCTGGAACAGCGTGTTTAACCTCCTCCTCCTCCTGTCTGGAACAGCGTGTTTAACCTCCCTCTCCTCCTGTCTGGAACAGCGTGTTTAACCTCCTCCTCCCCTCCTGTCTGGAACAGCGTGTTTAACCTCCTCCTCCTCCTCCTGTCTGGAACAACGTGTTTAACCTCCTCCTCCTCCTCCTGTCTGGAACCGCGTGTTTAACCTCCTCCTCCTCCTGTCTGGAACCGCGTGTTTAACCTCCTCCTCCTCCTGTCTGGAACTGCGTGTTTAACCTCCTCCTCCTGTCTGGAACCGCGTGTTTAACCTCCTCCTGTCTGGAACCGCGTGTTTAACCTCCTCCTGTCTGGAACCGCGTGTTTAACCTCCTGTCTGGAACCGCGTGTTTAACCTCCTCCTGTCTGGAACCGCGTGTTTAACCTCCACCTGTCTGGAACCGCGTGTTTAACCTCCTCCTCCTCCTGTCTGGAACCGCGTGTTTAACCTCCTCCTCCCTGTCTGGAACCGCGTGTTTAACCTCCTCCTCCTGTCTGGAACAGCGTGTTTAACCTCCTCCACTCCTCCTGTCTGGAAACCGCGTGTTTAACCTCCTCCTCCTCCTCCTGTCTGGAACCGCGTGTTTAACCTCCTCCTCCCTCCTGGGAACCGCGTGTTTAACCTCCTCCTCCTCCTCCTCCTGGAACCACAGATGTTTAACCTCCTCCTGTCTGGAACCGCGTGTTTAACCTCCTCCTCCTGTCTGGAACCGCTGTTTAACCTCCTCCTGTCTGGAACCGCGTGTTTAACCTCCTCCTGTCTGGAACCGCGTGTTTAACCTCCTCCTGTCTGGAACCGCGTGTTTAACCTTCCTCCTGTCTGGAACCGCGTGTTTAACCTCCTCCTCCTCCTGTCTGGAACCGCGTGTTTAACCTCCTCCTGTCTGGAACCGCGTGTTTAACCTCCTCCTCCTGTCTGGAACCGCGTGTTTAACCTCCTCCTCCTGTCTGGAACAGCGTGTTTAACCTCCTCCTCCTCCTCCTGTCTGGAACCGCGTGTTTAACCTCCTCCTCCTCCTCCTGTCTGGAACCGCGTGTTTAACCTCCTGTCTGGAACAGCGTGTTTAACTCCTCTCCTGTCTGGAACAGCGTGGTTTAACCTCCTCCTGTCTGGAACAGCGTGTTTAACCTCCTCCTGTCTGGAACCGCGTGTTTAACCTCCTCCTCCTCCTGTCTGGAACTGCGTGTTTAACCTCCTCCTCCTGTCTGGAACCGCGTGTTTAACCTCCTCCCCCTCCTCCTGTCTGGAGCCGCGTGTTTAACCTCCTGTCTGAACCGCGTGTTTAACCTCCTCCCCTCTCTGGAACCGCGTGTTTAACCTCCTCCCGCGTGTCTGGAACCGCGTGTTTAACCTCCTCCTGTCTGGAACCGCGTGTTTAACCTCCTCCTGTCTGGAACCGCGTGTTTAACCTCCACCTGTCTGGAACCGCGTGTTTAACCCCTCCTCCTGTCTGGAACCGCGTGTTTAACCTCCTCCTCCTGTCTGGAACCGCGTGTTTAACCTCCTCCTCCTGTCTGGAACTGCGTGTTTAACCTCCTCCTCCTCCTGTCTGGAACCGCGTGTTTAACCTCCTCCTCCTCCTGTCTGGAACCGCGTGTTTAACCTCCTCCTCCTCCTGTCTGGAACCACGTGTTTAACCTCCTCCTCCTCCTGTCTGGAACCGCGTGTTTAACCTCCTCCTCCTGTCTGGAACCGCGTGTTTAACCTCCTCCTCCTCCTGTCTGGAACCACGTGTTTAACCTCCTCCTCCTCCTGTCTGGAACCGCGTGTTTAACCTCCTCCTGTCTGGAGCCGCGTGTTTAACCTCCTGTCTGGAGCCGCGTGTTTAACCTCCTCCCCCTCCTCCTGTCTGGAGCCGCGTGTTTAACCTCCTGTCTGGAACCGCGTGTTTAACCTCCTCCTGTCTGGAACCGCGTGTTTAACCTCCTCCTGTCTGGAACCGCGTGTTTAACCTCCTCCTGTCTGTAACCGCGTGTTTAACCTCCACCTGTCTGGAACCGCGTGTTTAACCTCCTCCTCCTCCTGTCTGGAACCGCGTGTTTAACCTCCTCCTCCTGTCTGGAACAGCGTGTTTAACCTCCTCCTCCTCCTCCTGTCTGGAACCGCGTGTTTAACCTCCTCCTCCTCCTGTCTGAACCGCGTGTTTAACCTCCTCCTCCTGTCTGGAACCGCGTGTTTAACCTCCTCCTCCTCCTGTCTGGAGCCGCGTGTTTAACCTCCTGTCTGGAACCGCGTGTTTAACCTCCTCCTGTCTGGAACCGAGTGTTTAACCTCCTCCTGTCTGGAACCCCGCGTGTTTAACCTCCTCCTGTCTGGAACCGCTGTTTAACCTCCTCCTGTCTGGAACCGCGTGTTTAACCTCCTCCTGTCTGGAACCCGCGTGTTTAACCTCCTCCTCCTGTCTGGAACCGCGTGTTTAACCTCCTCCTCCTGTCTGGAACTGCGTGTTTAACCTCCTCCTCCCTGTCTGGAACCGCGTGTTTAACCTCCTCCTCCTCCTGTCTGGAACCGCGTGTTTAACCTCCTCCTCCTCCTGTCTGGAACCACGTGTTTAACCTCCTCCTCCTCCTGTCTGGAACCGCGTGTTTAACCTCCTCCTCCTGTCTGGAACCGCGTGTTTAACCTCCTCCTCCTCCTGTCTGGAACCACGTGTTTAACCTCCTCCTCCTCCTGTCTGGAACCGCGTGTTTAACCTCCTCCTGTCTGGAACCGCGTGTTTAACCTCCTCCTCCTGTCTGGAACAGCGTGTTTAACCTCCTCCTCCTCCTGTCTGGAACAGCGTGTTTAACCTCCTCCTCCTCCTGTCTGGAACAGCGTGTTTAACCTCCTCCTCCTCCTGTCTGGAACAGCGTGTTTAACCTCCTCCTCCTCCTGTCTGGAACAGCGTGTTTAACCTCCTCCTCCTCCTCCTGTCTGGAACAACGTGTTTAACCTCCTCCTCCTCCTCCTGTCTGGAACCGCGTGTTTAACCTCCTCCTCCTCCTGTCTGGAACCGCGTGTTTAACCTCCTCCTCCTGTCTGGAACAGCGTGTTTAACCTCCTCCTCCTCCTGTCTGGAACAGCGTGTTTAACCTCCTCCTCCTCCTGTCTGGAACAGCGTGTTTAACCTCCTCCTCCTCCTGTCTGGAACAGCGTGTTTAACCTCCTCCTCCTCCTCCTGTCTGGAACAACGTGTTTAACCTCCTCCTCCTCCTCCTGTCTGGAACCGCGTGTTTAACCTCCTCCTCCTCCTGTCTGGAACCGCGTGTTTAACCTCCTCCTCCTCCTGTCTGGAACTGCGTGTTTAACCTCCTCCTGTCTGGAACCGCGTGTTTAACCTCCTCCTGTCTGGAACCGCGTGTTTAACCTCCTCCTGTCTGGAACCGCGTGTTTAACCTCCTCCTGTCTGGAACCGCGTGTTTAACCTCCTGTCTGGAACCGCGTGTTTAACCTCCTCCTGTCTGGAACCGCGTGTTTAACCTCCACCTGTCTGGAACCGCGTGTTTAACCTCCTCCTCCTCCTGTCTGGAACCGCGTGTTTAACCTCCTCCTGTCTGGAACCGCGTGTTTAACCTCCTCCTCCTGTCTGGAACAGCGTGTTTAACCTCCTCCTCCTCCTGTCTGGAACCGCGTGTTTAACCTCCTCCTCCTCCTCCTGTCTGGAACCGCGTGTTTAACCTCCTCCTCCTCCTCCTGTCTGGAACCGCGTGTTTAACCTCCTCCTCCTCCTGTCTGGAGCCGCGTGTTTAACCTCCTGTCTGGAACCGCGTGTTTAACCTCCTCCTGTCTGGAACCGCGTGTTTAACCTCCTCCTGTCTGGAACCGCGTGTTTAACCTCCTCCTGTCTGGAACCGCGTGTTTAACTTCCTCCTGTCTGGAACCGCGTGTTTAACCTCCTCCTGTCTGGAACCGCGTGTTTAACCTCCTCCTCCTCCTGTCTGGAACCGCGTGTTTAACCTCCTCCTCCTCCTGTCTGGAACCGCGTGTTTAACCTCCTCCTCCTCCTGTCTGGAACCGCGTGTTTAACCTCCTCCTCCTGTCTGGAACCGCGTGTTTAACCTCCTCCTCCTGTCTGGAACAGCGTGTTTAACCTCCTCCTCCTCCTCCTGTCTGGAACCGCGTGTTTAACCTCCTCCTCCTCCTGTCTGGAACAGCGTGTTTAACCTCCTCCTCCTCCTCCTGTCTGGAACAGCGTGTTTAACCTCCTCCTCCTGTCTGGAACTGCGTGTTTAACCTCCTCCTCCTCCTCCTGTCTGGAACAGCGTGTTTAACCTCCTCCTCCTCCTGTCTGGAACAGCGTGTTTAACCTCCTCCTCCTCCTGTCTGAACAGCGTGTTTAACCTCCTGTCTGGAACAGCGTGTTTAACCTCCTCCTCCTCCTCCTGTCTGGAACAGCGTGTTTAACCTCCTCCTCCTCCTGTCTGGAACAGCGTGTTTAACCTCCTGTCTGGAACAGCGTGTTTAACCTCCGCCTCCTCCTGTCTGGAACAGCGTGTTTAACCTCCTCCTCCTCCTGTCTGGAACAGCGTGTTTAACCTCCTCCTGTCTGGAACAGCGTGTTTAACCTCCTCCTGTCTGGAACCGCGTGTTTAACCTCCTCCTCCTGTCTGGAACTGCGTGTTTAACCTCCTCCTCCTCCTGTCTGGAACCGCGTGTTTAACCTCCTCCTCCTCCTGTCTGGAACCGCGTGTTTAACCTCCTCCTCCTGTCTGGAACCGCGTGTTTAACCTCCTCCCCCTCCTCCTCCTCCTGTCTGGAGCCGCGTGTTTAACCTCCTCCTCCTCCTGTCTGGAACCGCGTGTTTAACCCCCTCCTCCTCCTGTCTGGAACCGCGTGTTTAACCTCCTCCTCCTCCTGTCTGGAGCCGCGTGTTTAACCTCCTCCTCCTCCTCCTGTCTGGAGCCGCGTGTTTAACCTCCTCCTCCTCCTGTCTGGAGCCGCGTGTTTAACCTCCTCCTCCTCCTGTCTGGAGCCGCGTGTTTAACCTCCTCCTCCTCCTGTCTGGAACAGCGTGTTTAACCTCCTGTCTGGAACCGCGTGTTTAACCTCCTCCTCCTCCTGTCTGGAACCGCGTGTTTAACCTCCTCCTCCTGTCTGGAACCGCGTGTTTAACCTCCTCCCCCTCCTCCTCCTGTCTGGAGCCGCGTGTTTAACCTCCTGTCTGGAGCCGCGTGTTTAACCTCCTGTCTGGAGCCGCGTGTTTAACCTCCTGTCTGGAGCCGCGTGTTTAACCTCCTGTCTGGAACCGCGTGTTTAACCTCCTCCCCCTCCTCCTCCTGTCTGGAACCGCGTGTTTAACCTCCTCCTCCTGTCTGGAACCGCGTGTTTAACCTCCTCCTCCTGTCTGGAACCGCGTGTTTAACCTCCTCCTCCTGTCTGGAACCGCGTGTTTAACCTCCTCCTCCTCCTGTCTGGAACCGCGTGTTTAACCTCCTCCTCCTGTCTGGAACCGCGTGTTTAACCTCCTCCCCCTCCTCCTCCTGTCTGGAGCCGCGTGTTTAACCTCCTGTCTGGAGCCGCGTGTTTAACCTCCTCCTCCTCCTGTCTGGAACCGCGTGTTTAACCTCCTCCCCCTCCTCCTCCTGTCTGGAACCGCGTGTTTAACCTCCTCCTCCTGTCTGGAACCGCGTGTTTAACCCTCCTCCTCCTCCTGTCTGGAACCGCGTGTTTAACCTCCTCCTCCTGTCTGGAACCGCGTGTTTAACCTCCTCCTCCTGTCTGGAACCGCGTGTTTAACCTCCTCCTCCTGTCTGGAACCGCGTGTTTAACCACCTCCTCCTGTCTGGAACAGCGTGTTTAACCTCCTCCTCCTGTCTGGAACCGCGTGTTTAACCTCCTCCCCCTCCTCCTCCTCCTGTCTGGAGCCGCGTGTTTAACCTCCTGTCTGGAACCGCGTGTTTAACCTCCTGTCTGGAACCGCGTGTTTAACCTCCTCCTCCTCCTGTCTGGAACCGCGTGTTTAACCTCCTCCTCCTCCTGTCTGGAACCGCGTGTTTAACCTCCTCCTCCTCCTGTCTGGAGCCGCGTGTTTAACCTCCTGTCTGGAGCCGCGTGTTTAACCTCCTGTCTGGAGCCGCGTGTTTAACCTCCTGTCTGGAGCCGCGTGTTTAACCTCCTCCTCCTCCTGTCTGGAACCGCGTGTTTAACCTCCTCCTCCTGTCTGGAACAGCGTGTTTAACCTCCTCCTCCTGTCTGGAACAGCGTGTTTAACCTCCTCCTCCTCCTCCTGTCTGGATCAGCGTGTTTAACCTCCTCCTCCTCCTGTCTGGAACAGCGTGTTTAACCTCCTCCTCCTCCTGTCTGGAACAGCGTGTTTAACCTCCTCCTCCTCCTGTCTGGAACAGCGTGTTTAACCTCCTCCTGTCTGGAACCGCGTGTTTAACCTCCTCCTCCTCCTGTCTGGAACCGCGTGTTTAACCTCCTCCTCCTCCTGTCTGGAACAGCGTGTTTAACCTCCTCCTCCTCCTGTCTGGAACAGCGTGTTTAACCTCCTCCTGTCTGGAACCGCGTGTTTAACCTCCTCCTCCTCCTGTCTGGAACTGCGTGTTTAACCTCCTCCTCCTGTCTGGAACTGCGTGTTTAACCTCCTCCTCCTCCTGTCTGGAACCGCGTGTTTAACCTCCTCCTCCTCCTGTCTGGAACCGCGTGTTTAACCTCCTCCTCCTCCTGTCTGGAACCTCGTGTTTAACCCTCCTCCTCCTCCTGTCTGGATTGCGTGTTTAACCTCCTCCTCCTGTCTGGAACCGCGTGTTTAACCTCCTCCTCCTCCTCCTCCTGTCTGGAACAGCGTGTTTAACCTCCTCCTCCTCCTGTCTGGAACAGCGTGTTTAACCTCCTCCTCCTGTCTGGAACTGCGTGTTTAACCTCCTCCTCCTCCTCCTGTCTGGAACAGCGTGTTTAACCTCCTCCTCCTCCTCCTGTCTGGAACCGCGTGTTTAACCTCCTGTCTGGAACAGCGTGTTTAACCTCCTCCTGTCTGGAACAGCGTGTTTAACCTCCTCCTGTCTGGAACAGCGTGTTTAACCTCCTCCTGTCTGGAACCGCGTGTTTAACCTCCTCCTCCTCCTGTCTGGAACTGCGTGTTTAACCTCCTCCTCCTGTCTGGAACCGCGTGTTTAACCTCCTCCCCCTCCTCCTGTCTGGAGCCGCGTGTTTAACCTCCTGTCTGGAACCGCGTGTTTAACCTCCTCCTGTCTGGAACCGCGTGTTTAACCTCCTCCTGTCTGGAACCGCGTGTTTAACCTCCTCCTGTCTGGAACCGCGTGTTTAACCTCCTCCTGTCTGGAACCGCGTGTTTAACCTCCTCCTGTCTGGAACCGCGTGTTTAACCTCCACCTGTCTGGAACCGCGTGTTTAACCTCCTCCTGTCTGGAACCGCGTGTTTAACCTCCTCCTCCTGTCTGGAACCGCGTGTTTAACCTCCTCCTCCTGTCTGGAACTGCGTGTTTAACCTCCTCCTCCTCCTGTCTGGAACCGCGTGTTTAACCTCCTCCTCCTCCTGTCTGGAACCGCGTGTTTAACCTCCTCCTCCTCCTGTCTGGAACCACGTGTTTAACCTCCTCCTCCTCCTGTCTGGAACCGCGTGTTTAACCTCCTCCTCCTGTCTGGAACCGCGTGTTTAACCTCCTCCTCCTCCTGTCTGGAACCACGTGTTTAACCTCCTCCTCCTCCTGTCTGGAACCGCGTGTTTAACCTCCTCCTGTCTGGAGCCGCGTGTTTAACCTCCTGTCTGGAGCCGCGTGTTTAACCTCCTCCCCCTCCTCCTGTCTGGAGCCGCGTGTTTAACCTCCTGTCTGGAACCGCGTGTTTAACCTCCTCCTGTCTGGAACCGCGTGTTTAACCTCCTCCTGTCTGGAACCGCGTGTTTAACCTCCTCCTGTCTGTAACCGCGTGTTTAACCTCCACCTGTCTGGAACCGCGTGTTTAACCTCCTCCTCCTCCTGTCTGGAACCGCGTGTTTAACCTCCTCCTCCTGTCTGGAACAGCGTGTTTAACCTCCTCCTCCTCCTCCTGTCTGGAACCGCGTGTTTAACCTCCTCCTCCTCCTGTCTGGAACCGCGTGTTTAACCTCCTCCTCCTCCTGTCTGGAACCGCGTGTTTAACCTCCTCCTCCTCCTGTCTGGAGCCGCGTGTTTAACCTCCTGTCTGGAACCGCGTGTTTAACCTCCTCCTGTCTGGAACCGAGTGTTTAACCTCCTCCTGTCTGGAACCGCGTGTTTAACCTCCTCCTGTCTGGAACCGCGTGTTTAACCTCCTCCTGTCTGGAACCGCGTGTTTAACCTCCTCCTGTCTGGAACCGCGTGTTTAACCTCCTCCTGTCTGGAACCGCGTGTTTAACCTCCTCCTGTCTGGAACCGCGTGTTTAACCTCCTCCTGTCTGGAACCGCGTGTTTAACCTCCTCCTGTCTGGAACCGCGTGTTTAACCTCCTCCTCCTGTCTGGAACAGCGTGTTTAACCTCCTCCTCCTCCTGTCTGGAACAGCGTGTTTAACCTCCTCCTCCTCCTGTCTGGAACAGCGTGTTTAACCTCCTCCTCCTCCTGTCTGGAACAGCGTGTTTAACCTCCTCCTCCTCCTCCTGTCTGGAACAACGTGTTTAACCTCCTCCTCCTCCTCCTGTCTGGAACCGCGTGTTTAACCTCCTCCTCCTCCTCCTGTCTGGAACCGCGTGTTTAACCTCCTCCTCCTCCTGTCTGGAACTGCGTGTTTAACCTCCTCCTGTCTGGAACCGCGTGTTTAACCTCCTCCTGTCTGGAACCGCGTGTTTAACCTCCTCCTGTCTGGAACCGCGTGTTTAACCTCCTGTCTGGAACCGCGTGTTTAACCTCCTCCTGTCTGGAACCGCGTGTTTAACCTCCACCTGTCTGGAACCGCGTGTTTAACCTCCTCCTCCTCCTGTCTGGAACCGCGTGTTTAACCTCCTCCTGTCTGGAACCCAGTGTTTAACCTCCTCCTGTCTGGAACAGCGTGTTTAACCTCCTCCTCCTCCTGTCTGGAACCGCGTGTTTAACCTCCTCCTCCTCCTCCTGTCTGGAACCGCGTGTTTAACCTCCTCCTCCTCCTGTCTGGAACCGCGTGTTTAACCTCCTCCTCCTCCTGTCTGGAGCCGCGTGTTTAACCTCCTGTCTGGAACCGCGTGTTTTAACCTCCTCCTGTCTGGAACCGCGTGTTTAACCTCCTCCTGTCTGGAACCGCGTGTTTAACCTCCTCCTGTCTGGAACCGCGTGTTTAACTTCCTCCACCTGTCTGGAACCGCGTGTTTAACCTCCTCCTGTCTGGAACCGCGTGTTTAACCTCCTCCTCCTCCTGTCTGGAACCGCGTGTTTAACCTCCTCCTCCTCCTGTCTGGAACCGCGTGTTTAACCTCCTCCTCCTGTCTGGAACCGCGTGTTTAACCTCCTCCTCCTGTCTGGAACAGCGTGTTTAACCTCCTCCTCCTCCTCCTGTCTGGAACCGCGTGTTTAACCTCCTGTCTGGAACAGCGTCCTCCTGTCTGGAACAACGTGTTTAACCTCCTCCTGTCTGGAACAGCGTGTTTAACCTCCTCCTGTCTGGAACCGCGTGTTTAACCTCCTCCTCCTGTCTGGAACCGCGTGTTTAACCTCCTCCTACTGTCTGGAACCGCGTGTTTAACCTCCTCCTCCTCCTGTCTGGAGCCGCGTGTTTAACCTCCTGTCTGGAACCGCGTGTTTAACCTCCTCCTGTCTGGAACCGCGTGTTTAACCTCCTCCTGTCTGGAACCGCGTGTTTAACCTCCTCCTGTCTGGAACCGCGTGTTTAACCTCCTCCTGTCTGGAACCGCGTGTTTAACCTCCTCCTGTCTGGAACCGCGTGTTTAACCTCCACCTGTCTGGAACCGCGTGTTTAACCTCCTCCTGTCTGGAACCGCGTGTTTAACCTCCTCCTCCTGTCTGGAACCGCGTGTTTAACCTCCTCCTCCTGTCTGGAACTGCGTGTTTAACCTCCTCCTCCTCCTGTCTGGAACCGCGTGTTTAACCTCCTCCTCCTCCTGTCTGGAACCACGTGTTTAACCTCCTCCTCCTCCTGTCTGGAACCGCGTGTTTAACCTCCTCCTCCTCCTGTCTGGAACCGCGTGTTTAACCTCCTCCTCCTCCTGTCTGGAACCGCGTGTTTAACCTCCTCCTGTCTGGAACCGCGTGTTTAACCTCCTCCTGTCTGGAGCCGCGTGTTTAACCTCCTGTCTGGAGCCGCGTGTTTAACCTCCTCCCCCTCCTCCTGTCTGGAACCGCGTGTTTAACCTCCTGGAACCTGTTTAACCTCCCTGTCTGGAACCGCGTCCTCCTCCTCCTGTCTGGAACCGCGTGTTTAACCTCCTCCTGTCTGGAACCGCGTGTTTAACCTCCTCCTGTCTGGAACCGCGTGTTTAACCTCCTCCTGTCTGGAACCGCGTGTTTAACCTCCTCCTGTCTGGAACCGCGTGTTTAACCTCCTCCTGTCTGGAACCGCGTGTTTAACCTCCTCCTGTCTGGAACCGCGTGTTTAACCTCCTCCTGTCTGGAACCGCGTGTTTAACCTCCTCCTCCTGTCTGGAACAGCGTGTTTAACCTCCTCCTCCTCCTGTCTGGAACAGCGTGTTTAACCTCCTCCTCCTCCTGTCTGGAACAGCGTGTTTAACCTCCTCCTCCTCCTGTCTGGAACAGCGTGTTTAACCTCCTCCTCCTCCTGTCTGGAACAGCGTGTTTAACCTCCTCCTCCTCCTCCTGTCTGGAACCGCGTGTTTAACCTCCTCCTCCTCCTGTCTGGAACCGCGTGTTTAACCTCCTCCTCCTGTCTGGAACCGCGTGTTTAACCTCCTCCTGTCTGGAACCGCGTGTTTAACCTCCTCCTGTCTGGAACCGCGTGTTTAACCTCCTCCTGTCTGGAACCGCGTGTTTAACCCCTCCTGTCTGGAACCGCGTGTTTAACCTCCTCCTGTCTGGAACAGTGTTTAACCTCCACCTGTCTGGAACCGCGTGTTTAACCTCCTCCTCCTCCTGTCTGGAACCGCGTGTTTAACCCTCCTCCTGTCTGGAACCGCGTGTTTAACCTCCTCCTCCTGTCTGGAACAGCGTGTTTAACCTCCTCCTCCTCCTGTCTGGAACAGCGTGTTTAACCTCCTCCTCCTCCTCCTGTCTGGAACCGCGTGTTTAACCTCCTCTCCTCCTGTCTGGAACCGCGTGTTTAACCTCCTCCTCCTCCTGTCTGGAGTCGTGTTAACCTCTGTCTGGAACCGCGTGTTTAACCTCCTCCTGTCTGGAACCGCGTGTTTAACCTCCTCCTCCTCCTCCTCCTGTCTGGAACCGCGTGTTTAACTTCCTCCTCTGGAACCGCGTGTTTAACCTCCTCCTGTCTGGAACCGCGTGTTTAACCTCCTCCTCCTCCTGTCTGGAACCGCGTGTTTAACCTCCTCCTCCTCCTCCTGTCTGGAACCGCGTGTTTAACCTCCTCCTCCTGTCTGGAACAGCGTGTTTAACCTCCTCCTCCTCCTCCTGTCTGGAACCGCGTGTTTAACCTCCTGTCTGGAACAGCGTGTTTAACCTCCTCCTGTCTGGAACAGCGTGTTTAACCTCCTCCTGTCTGGAACAGCGTGTTTAACCTCCTCCTGTCTGGAACCGCGTGTTTAACCTCCTCCTCCTCCTGTCTGGAACTGCGTGTTTAACCTCCTCCTCCTGTCTGGAACCGCGTGTTTAACCTCCTCCCCCTCCTCCTGTCTGGAGCCGCGTGTTTAACCTCCTGTCTGGAACCGCGTGTTTAACCTCCTCCTGTCTGGAACCGTGTTTAACCTCCTCCTGTCTGGAACCGCGTGTTTAACCTCCTCCTGTCTGGAACCGCGTGTTTAACCTCCTCCTGTCTGGAACCGCGTGTTTAACCTCCTCCTGTCTGGAACCGCGTGTTTAACCTCCACCTGTCTGGAACCGCGTGTTTAACCTCCTCCTGTCTGGAACCGCGTGTTTAACCTCCTCCTCCTGTCTGGAACCGCGTGTTTAACCTCCTCCTCCTGTCTGGAACTGCGTGTTTAACCTCCTCCTCCTCCTGTCTGGAACCGCGTGTTTAACCTCCTCCTCCTCCTGTCTGGAACCGCGTGTTTAACCTCCTCCTCCTGTCTGGAACCGCGTGTTTAACCTCCTCCTGTCTGGAACCGCGTGTTTAACCTCCTCCTCCTCCTGTCTGGAACCACGTGTTTAACCTCCTCCTCCTCCTGTCTGGAACCGCGTGTTTAACCTCCTCCTGTCTGGAGCCGCGTGTTTAACCTCCTGTCTGGAGCCGCGTGTTTAACCTCCTCCCCCTCCTCCTGTCTGGAGCCGCGTGTTTAACCTCCTGTCTGGAACCGCGTGTTTAACCTCCTCCTGTCTGGAACCGCGTGTTTAACCTCCTCCTGTCTGGAACCGCGTGTTTAACCTCCTCCCTGTCTGTAACAGCGTGTTTAACCTCCACCTGTCTGGAAATCGCGTGTTTAACCTCCTCCTCCTCCTGTCTGGAACCGCGTGTTTAACCTCCTCCTCCTGTCTGGAACAGCGTGTTTAACCTCCTCCTCCTCCTCCTGTCTGGAACCGCGTGTTTAACCTCCTCCTCCTCCTGTCTGGAACCGCGTGTTTAACCTCCTCCTCCTCCTGTCTGGAACCGCGTGTTTAACCTCCTCCTCCTCCTGTCTGGAAACCTCCTGTCTGGAACCAGCGTGTTTAACCTCCTCCTGTCTGGAACCGAGTGTTTAACCTCCTCCTGTCTGGAACCGCGTGTTTAACCTCCTCCTGTCTGGAACCGCGTGTTTAACCTCCTCCTGTCTGGAACCGCGTGTTTAACCTCCTCCTGTCTGGAACCGCGTGTTTAACCTCCTCCTGTCTGGAACCGCGTGTTTAACCTCCTCCTGTCTGGAACCGCGTGTTTAACCTCCTCCTCCTGTCTGGAACAGCGTGTTTAACCTCCTCCTCCTGTCTGGAACCGCGTGTTTAACCTCCTCCTCCTCTGGAACAGCGTGTTTAACCTCCTCCTCCTCCTGTCTGGAACAGCGTGTTTAACCTCCTCCTCCTCCTGTCTGGAACAGCGTGTTTAACCTCCTCCTCCTCCTGTCTGGAACAGCGTGTTTAACCTCCTCCTCCTCCTCCTGTCTGGAACAACGTGTTTAACCTCCTCCTCCTCCTCCTGTCTGGAACCGCGTGTTTAACCTCCTCCTCCTCCTGTCTGGAACCGCGTGTTTAACCTCCTCCTCCTCCTGTCTGGAACTGCGTGTTTAACCTCCTCCTGTCTGGAACCGCGTGTTTAACCTCCTCCTGTCTGGAACCGCGTGTTTAACCTCCTCCTGTCTGGAACCGCGTGTTTAACCTCCTGTCTGGAACCGCGTGTTTAACCTCCTCCTGTCTGGAACCGCGTGTTTAACCTCCACCTGTCTGGAACCGCGTGTTTAACCTCCTCCTCCTCCTGTCTGGAACCGCGTGTTTAACCTCCTCCTGTCTGGAACCGCGTGTTTAACCTCCTCCTCCTGTCTGGAACAGCGTGTTTAACCTCCTCCTCCTCCTGTCTGGAACCGCGTGTTTAACCTCCTCCTCCTCCTCCTGTCTGGAACCGCGTGTTTAACCTCCTCCTCCTCCTGTCTGGAACCGCGTGTTTAACCTCCTCCTCCTCCTGTCTGGAGCCGCGTGTTTAACCTCCTGTCTGGAACCGCGTGTTTAACCTCCTCCTGTCTGGAACCGCGTGTTTAACCTCCTCCTGTCTGGAACCGCGTGTTTAACCTCCTCCTGTCTGGAACCGCGTGTTTAACTTCCTCCTGTCTGGAACCGCGTGTTTAACCTCCTCCTGTCTGGAACCGCGTGTTTAACCTCCTCCTCCTCCTGTCTGGAACCGCGTGTTTAACCTCCTCCTCCTCCTGTCTGGAACCGCGTGTTTAACCTCCTCCTCCTGTCTGGAACCGCGTGTTTAACCTCCTCCTCCTGTCTGGAACAGCGTGTTTAACCTCCTCCTCCTCCTGTCTGGAACAGCGTGTTTAACCTCCTCCTCCTCCTGTCTGGAACAGCGTGTTTAACCTCCTCCTCCTCCTCCTGTCTGGAACAGCGTGTTTAACCTCCTCCTCCTGTCTGGAACTGCGTGTTTAACCTCCTCCTCCTGTCTGGAACTGCGTGTTTAACCTCCTCCTCCTCCTCCTGTCTGGAACAGCGTGTTTAACCTCCTCCTCCTCCTGTCTGGAACAGCGTGTTTAACCTCCTGTCTGGAACAGCGTGTTTAACCTCCTGTCTGGAACAGCGTGTTTAACCTCCTCCTCCTCCTCCTGTCTGGAACAGCGTGTTTAACCTCCTCCTCCTCCTGTCTGGAACAGCGTGTTTAACCTCCTGTCTGGAACAGCGTGTTTAACCTCCGCCTCCTCCTGTCTGGAACAGCGTGTTTAACCTCCTCCTCCTCCTGTCTGGAACAGCGTGTTTAACCTCCTCCTGTCTGGAACAGCGTGTTTAACCTCCTCCTGTCTGGAACCGCGTGTTTAACCTCCTCCTCCTGTCTGGAACTGCGTGTTTAACCTCCTCCTCCTCCTGTCTGGAACCGCGTGTTTAACCTCCTCCTCCTCCTGTCTGGAACCGCGTGTTTAACCTCCTCCTCCTGTCTGGAACAGCGTGTTTAACCTCCTCCTCCTGTCTGGAACTGCGTGTTTAACCTCCTCCTCCTGTCTGGAACCGCGTGTTTAACCTCCTCCTCCCCCTCCTCCTGTCTGGAGCCGCGTGTTTAACCTCCTCCTCCTGTCTGGAACCGCGTGTTTAACCTCCTCCTCCTGTCTGGAACCGCGTGTTTAACCTCCTCCTCCTGTCTGGAACCGCGTGTTTAACCTCCTCCTCCTCTTCCTGTCTGGAACCGCGTGTTTAACCTCCTCCTCCTCCTGTCTGGAACCGCGTGTTTAACCTCCTCCTCCTCCTGTCTGGAACCGCGTGTTTAACCTCCTCCTCCTCCTCCTGTCTGGAACAGCGTGTTTAACCTCCTCCTGTCTGGAACCGCGTGTTTAACCTCCTCCTGTCTGGAACCGCGTGTTTAACCTCCTCCTGTCTGGAACCGCGTGTTTAACCTCCTCCTCCGCGTGTTTAACCTCCTGTACCGTCTCCTATAGAACCGTGTGTTTCACCTCCTCCTGTACCGTCTCCTATAGAACCGTGTGTTTAACCTCCTCCTCCTCCGTCTCCTATAGAATCGTGTGTTTAACTTCCTCCTGTACCGTCTCCTATAGAACCGCGTGTTTAACCTCCTGTCTCCTATAGAACCGCGTGTTTCACCTCCTCCTGTACCGTCTCCTATAGAACCGTGTGTTTCACCTCCTGTACCGTCTCCTATAGAACCGCGTGTTTCACCTCCTGTACCGTCTCCTATAGAACCGCGTGTTTAACCTCCTCCTCCTCCGTCTCCTATAGAACCGCGTGTTTAACCTCCTCCTCCTCATGTCTCCTATAGAATCGCGTGTTTTACCTCCTGTACCGTCTCCTATAGAATCGTGTGTTTAACCTCCTCCTGTACCGTCTCCTATAGAACCGTGTGTTTAACCTCCTCCTCCGTCTCCTATAGAACCGTGTGTTTAACCTCCTCCTCCTCCGTCTCCTATAGAACCGTGTGTTTAACCTCCTCCTCCTCCGTCTCCTATTGAACCGTGTGTTTAACCTCCTCCTCCTCCGTCTCCTATTGAACCGTGTGTTTAACCTCCTCCTCCTCCGTCTCCTATAGAACCGCGTGTTTAACCTCCTCCTCCTCCGTCTCCTATAGAACCGCGTGTTTCACCTCCTGTACCGTCTCCTATAGAACCGTGTGTTTAACCTCCTCCTGTACCGTCTCCTATAGAACCGTGTGTTTAACCTCCTCCTCCTCCGTCTCCTATAGAACCATGCCCCAGGGGCAAAGAGAATCAAGCTGGACACTCCAGAGGAGATTTCTAAATGGAGAGAGGAGAGGTGCAGGTCAGTACTGTAGTATGTTTTTAAACATGGTAAAACTTTGTTGTAAGATCCAGTCACTAATCAGCAATGCTTTTGTTTCCTCAATTTCTCTTGAAATGACTACTTCTGGATTAGATCTGATTCTGTGGTCCATATGAACAATGTGCTGTTACCACCAGTATCGGGGCCTAATATTAACACCTGCCAAATTTGGGTAGATTCTGGCAGTAGTAAGATGTCTATTTTACCAGCCATGTGGACCTGTACCCCCTGTATATAGCCTCCACATTGACTCTGTACCGGTACCCCCTGTATATAGACTCCACATTGACTCTGTACCGGTACCCCCTGTATATAGCCTCCACATTGACTCTGTACCGGTACCCCCTGTATATAGCCTCCACATTGACTCTGTACCGGTACCCCCTGTATATAGTCTCCACATTGACTCTGTACCGGTACCCCCTGTATATAGCCTCCACATTGACTCTGTACCGGTACCCCCTGTATATAGCCTCCACATTGACTCTGTACCGTAATACCCTGTATATAGCCTCCACATTGACTCTGTACTGTAATACCCTGTATATAGCCTCCACATTGACTCTGTACCGGTACCCCCTGTATATAGCCTCCACATTGACTCTGTACCGGTACCCCCTGTATATAGCCTCCACATTGACTCTGTACCAGTACCCCCTGTATATAGCCTCCACATTGACTCGGTACCGGTACCCCCTGTATATAGACTCCACACTGACTCTGTACCTGTACCCCCTGTATATAGACTCCACACTGACTCGGTACCGGTACCCCTTGTATATAGACTCCACACTGACTCGGTACAGAACGGTTCCGTATTTCATTGAAATAATAAACGTTTAGTTTTTCGAAATGATAGTTTCCGTATTTGACCATATTAATGACTTAAGGCTCATATATTTCTGTGTTTATTACATTATAATTAAGTCTATTATTTGAGCAGTCTGACTGAGCGGTGGTAGGCAGCAACAGGCTCGTAAGCATTCATTCAGGTAGATGGTCATGTACAGGTAGAGATATCGGTGTGCAAAAGAGCAGAATAAATATTATGGGGATGAGGTAGGTGAAAATGGGTGGGCTATTTACCGATAGACTATGTACAGCTGCAGCGATCGGTTAGCTGCTCAGATAGCAGATGTTTAAAGTTGGTGAGGGAGATAAAAGTCTCCAACTTCAGCGATTTTTGCAATTCGTTCCAGTCGCAGGCAGCAGAGAACTGGAACGAAAGGTGGCCAAATTAGGTGTTGGCTTTAGGGATGATCAGTGAGATACACCTGCTGGACCGCGTGCTACGGGTGGGTGTTGGGGTATAGAGTGGCTGCTGCCAACACAGTGACACTGACACTGACTCAACTACAGCCACTTTAATAATGGGAATTGATGGGAAATGATGTAAATATATCACTAGCCACTTTAAACAATGCTACCTTATATAATGTTACTTACCCTACATTATTCATCTCATATGCATACGTATATACTGTACTCTACATTTACATTTAAGTCATTTAGCAGACGCTCTTATCCAGAGCGACTTACAAATTGGTGCATTCACCTTATGACATCCAGTGGAACAGCCACTTTACAATAGTGCATCTAAATCTTTTAAGGGGGGGGGTGAGAAGGATTACTTTATCCTATCCTAGGTATTCCTTAAAATACTCATCGACTGCATCCTTATGTAATACATGTATCACTAGCCACTTTAACTATGCCACTTTGTTTACATACTCATCTCATATGTATATACTGTACTCGATACCATCTACTGTATCTTGCCTATGCTGCTCTGTACCATCACTCATTCATATATCCTTATGTACATATTCTTTATCCCCTTACACTGTGTATGTATAAGACAGTAGTTTTGGAATTGTTAGTTAGATTACTTGTTGGTTATTACTGCATTGTCGGAACTAGAAGCACAAGCATTTCGCTACACTCGCATTAACATCTGCTAACCATGTGTATGTGACAAATACAATTTGATTTGTTGCCATCATGACCAGTGAACTGAGATAAGGCGGAGCTTTACCTAGCATGGCCTTGTAGATGACCTGGAGCCAGTGGGTCTGGAGACGAATATGTAGGACTTCAAGCCCATCAACTCCCGAGGCTGGCAGTACTATAGTGCCTATAAGAACAAATGTTATAGAGGTCAATGAAATACAAATGGTATAGAGAGAAATAGTCCTATAATGGATGTCATAAGGTGAATGCACCAATTTGTAAGTCGCTCTGGATAAGAGCGTCTGCTAAATGACTTAAATGTAAATAACTACAACCTAAAACTTCTTAACTGGGAATATTGAAGACTCATGTTTTAAGGACCCACCAGCTTTCATATGTTCTGAGCAAGGAACTGAAACGTTAGCTGTTTTACATGGCACATATTGCACTTTTACTTTCTTCTCCAACACTTTGTTTTTTGCATTATTTAAACCAAATTGAACATGTTTCATTATTTATTTGAGACTAAATGGATTTTTATTGATGTATTATACTAAGTTAAAATAAGTGTCATTCAGTATTGTTGTAATTGTCATTATTACAAATATATAAACAAAAATTGTCTGATTTTTAATCGGTATCGGCTTTTTGTGGTCCTCCAATCGGTATCTGAGTTGAAAAATCATAATCGTCCGACCTTATATTCATTATTTGTTTTTATTTTCTGTATCTATTTTGTAAATAAGTGTTATTTATTTTCTTAAAGCTGTTGGTTAAGGGTTAGGGGTTAGGGTTAGGGGTTAGGGTTAGGGTAAGTCAGCATTTCACTAAGGTCGACACCTGTTGTATTCGGTGCATGTGACAAATAAATAGAATTTGACATGCGGCAATGTTGATG
>NW_027037940.1:0-23993 GCF_034236695.1 Oncorhynchus nerka | reverse complement strand
TATTAGTGTTGTTTGTCTATTAGTGTTGTTGTCTATTAGTGTTATTGTCTATTAGTGTTGTTGCTTTTCTATTAGTGTTGTTGTCTATTAGTGTTGTTGTCTTTTAGTGTTGTTGTCTATTAGTGTTGTTGTCTTTTAGTGTTGTTGTCTGTCTATTAGTGTTGTTGTCTATTAGTGTTGTTGTTTGTCTATTAGTGTTGTTGTCTATTAGTGTTGTTGTTTGTCTATTAGTGTTGTTGTTCATATATTAGTGTTGTTGTTTGTCTATAAGTGTTGTTGTCTATTAGTGTTGTTGTCTATTAGTGGTGTTGTTGTCTATTAGTGTTCTTGTCTATTAGTGTTGTTTGTCTATTAGTTTTGTTGTCTATTAGTGTTGTTGTTGTCTATTAGTGTTGTTGTCTATTAGTGTTCTTGTCTATTAGTGTTGTTTGTCTATTAGTTTTGTTGTCTATTAGTGTTGTTGTTGTCTAGTAGTGTTGTTGTCTATTAGTGTTCTTGTCTATTAGTGTTGTTTGTCTATTAGTTTTGTTGTTTGTCTATTAGTGTTGTTTATGCATTGTTTGTCTATAAGTGTTGTTGTCTATTAGTGTTGTTTGTCTATTAGTGTTGTTGTCTATTAGTGTTGTTGTTGTCTATTAGTGTTCTTGTCTATTAGTGTTGTTGTCTATTAGTGTTGTTTGTCTATTAGTGTTGTTGTCTATTAGTGTTGTTGTCTATTAGTGTTGTTTGTCTATTAGTGTTGTTGTCTATTAGTGTTCTTGTCTATTAGTGTTGTTTGTCTTTTAGTGTTGTTGTTTGTCTATTAGTGTTGTTGTCTTTTACTGGTTGTGTCTGTCTATTAGTGTTGTTGTCTATTAGTTGTTGTCTATTAGTGTTGTTGTCTATTAGTGGTGTTGTCTATTAGTGTTGTTGTCTATTAGTGGTGTTGTCTATTAGTGTTGTTGTCTATTAGTGTTGTTTGTTGTCTATTAGTGTTGTTGTCTATTAGTGTTGTTTGTCTATTAGTTTTGTTGTTTGTCTATTAGTGTCGTTGTTGTCTATTAGTGTTGTTGTTTGTCTATTAGTTTTGTTGTTTGTCTATTAGTGTTGTTGTCTATTAGTGTTGTTATCTATTAGTGTTGTTGCTTTTCTATTAGTGTTGTTGTCTATTAGTGTTGTTGTTGTCTATTGGTGTTGTTGTCTATTAGTGTTGTTGCTTTTCTATTAGTGTTGTTGTTGTCTTAGTGTTGTTCTCGATTAGTGTTGTTGTCGATTAGTGTTGTTGTTGTCTATTAGTGTTGTTGTTGTCTATTAGTGTTGTTGTCTATTAGTGTTGTCGTCTATTAGTGTTGTTGTTTGTCTATTAGTGTTGTTGTCTATTAGTGTTGTTGTTTGTCTATTAGTGTTGTTGTCTATTAGTGTTGTTGTCTATTAGTGTTGGTATCTATTAGTGTTGTTGTCTATTAGTGTTCTTGTCTATTAGTGTTGTTGCTTTTTCTATTAGTGTTGTTGTCTTTTAGTGTTGTTGTCTATTAGTGTTGTTGTCTTTTAGTGTTGTTTGTCTGTCTATTAGTGTTGTTGTCTATTAGTGTTGTTGTTTGTCTATTAGTGTTGTTGTCTATTAGTGTTGTTGTTTGTCTATTAGTGTTGTTGTTCATATATTAGTGTTGTTGTTTGTCTATAAGTGTTGTTGTCTATTAGTGTTGTTGTCTATTAGTGTTGTTGTTGTCTATTAGTGTTCTTGTCTATTAGTGTTGTTTGTCTATTAGTTTTGTTGTCTATTAGTGTTGTTGTTGTCTCATTAGTGTTCTTGTCTATTAGTGTTGTTTGTCTATTAGTTTTGTTGTTTGTCTATTAGTGTCGTTGTTGTCTATTAGTGTTGTTGTTTGTCTATAAGTGTTGTTGTCTATTAGTGTTGTTGTCTATTAGTGTTGTTGTTGTCTATTAGTGTTCTTGTCTATTAGTGTTGTTTGTCTATTAGTTTTGTTATCTATTAGTGTTGTTGTTGTCTATTAGTGTTGTTGTTGTCTATTAGTGTTCTTGTCTATTAGTGTTGTTTGTCTTTTAGTGTTGTTGTTTGTCTATTAGTGTTGTTGTCTTTTACTGGTTGTGTCTGTCTATTAGTGTTGTTGTCTATTAGTGTTGTTGTCTATTAGTGTTGTTGTCTATTAGTGATGTTGTCTATTAGTGTTGTTGTCTATTAGTGGTGTTGTCTATTAGTGTTGTTGTCTATTAGTGTTGTTGTTGTCTATTAGTGTTGTAGTCTATTAGTGTTGTTTGTCTATTAGTTTTGTTGTTTGTCTATTAGTGTTGTTGTCTATTAGTGTTGTTATCTATTAGTGTTGTTGTTTGTCTATTAGTGTTGTTGTCTATTAGTGTTGTTGTTGTCTATTAGTGTTGTTGTCTATTAGTGTTGTTGTCTATTAGTGTTGTTTCTTTTCTATTAGTGTTGTTGTTGTCTTAATGTTGTTCTCGATTAGTGTTGTTGTCGATTAGTGTTGTTGTTGTCTATTAGTGTTGTTGTTGTCTATTAGTGTTGTTGTCTATTAGTGTTGTTGTCTATTCGTTTTGTTGTCTATTGGTGTTGTTGTCTATTAGTGTTGTTGTCTATTAGTGTTGTTGTCTATTAGTGTTGTTGTCTATTAGTGGTGTTGTCTTTTAGTGTTGTTGTCTGTCTATTAGTGTTCTTGTCTATTAGTGCTGTTGTTTGTCTATTAGTGTTGTTGTCGATTAGTGTGGTTGTTTGTCTATTAGTGTTGTTGTTGTCTATTAGTGTTGTTGTCTTTTAGTGTTGTTGTCTATTAGTGTTGTTGTTTGTCTATTAGTGTTGTTGTCTGTCTATTAGTGTTGTTGTTTGTCTATTAGTGTTGTTGTCTGTCAATTAGTGTTGTTGTCTATTAGTGTTGTTGTTTGTCTATTAGTGTTGTTGTCTGTCTATTAGTGTTATTGTTTGTCTATATGTGTTGTTGTCTATTAGTATTGTTGTCTATTAGTGTTGTTGTTGTCTTTTAGTGTTTTTGTCTTTTAGTGTTGTTGTCTATTAGTGTTGTTGTCTATTAGTGTTGTTGTCTTTTAGTGTTGTTGTCTGTCAATTAGTGTAGTTGTCTGTCTATTAGTGTTGTTGTCTATTAGTGTTGTTGTCTATTCGTTTTGTTGTCTATTGGTGTTGTTGTCTATTAGTGTTGTTGTCTATTAGTGTTGTTGTCTATTAGTGTTGTTGTCTATTAGTGGTGTTGTCTTTTAGTGTTGTTGTCTGTCTATTAGTGTTCTTGTCTATTAGTGCTGTTGTTTGTCTATTAGTGTTGTTGTCGATTAGTGTTGTTGTTTGTCTATTAGTGTTGTTGTTGTCTATTAGTGTTGTTGTCTTTTAGTGTTGTTGTCTATTAGTGTTGTTGTTTGTCTATTAGTGTTGTTGTCTGTCTATTAGTGTTGTTGTTTGTCTATTAGTGTTGTTGTCTGTCAATTAGTGTTGTTGTCTATTAGTGTTGTTGTTTGTCTATTAGTGTTGTTGTCTGTCTATTAGTGTTATTGTTTGTCTATATGTGTTGTTGTCTATTAGTATTGTTGTCTATTAGTGTTGTTGTTGTCTTTTAGTGTTTTTGTCTTTTAGTGTTGTTGTCTATTAGTGTTGTTGTCTATTAGTGTTGTTGTCTTTTAGTGTTGTTGTCTGTCAATTAGTGTAGTTGTCTGTCTATTAGTGTTGTTGCTTTTCTATTAGTGTTGTTGTCTGTCAATTAGTGTTGTTGTCTATTAGTGTTGTTGTTTGTCTATTAGTGTTGTTGTCTGTCTATTAGTTTTGTTGTTTGTCTATTAGTGTTGTTGTCTATTAGTGTTGTTGTTTGTCTATTAGTGTTGTTGCTTTTCTATTAGTGTTGTTGTTGTCTATTAGTGTTGTTGCTTTTCTATTAGTGTTGTTGTTGTCTTAGTGTTGTTCTCGATTAGTGTTGTTGTCGATTAGTGTTGTTGTTGTCTATTAGTGTTTGTTGTTTGTCTATTAGTGTTGTTGTCTATTAGTGTTGTTTGTCTATTAGTTTGTTGTTTGTCTATTAGTGTCGTTGTTGTCTATTAGTGTTGTTGTTTGTCTATTAGTTTTGTTGTTTGTCTATTAGTGTTGTTGTCTATTAGTGTTGTTGTCTATTAGTGTTGTTGTCTATTAGTGTTGTTGTTGTCTATTAGTGTTGTTGCTTTTCTATTAGTGTTGTTGTTGTCTATTAGTGTTGTTGCTTTTCTATTAGTGTTGTTGTTGTCTTAGTGTTGTTCTCGATTAGTGTTGTTGTCTATTAGTGTTGTTGTCTATTAGTGGTGTTGTCTATTAGTGTTGTTGTCTATTAGTGTTGTTGTTGTCTATTAGTGTTGTTGTCTATTAGTGTTGTTTGTCTATTAGTTTTGTTGTTTGTCTATTAGTGTCGTTGTTGTCTATTAGTGTTGTTGTTTGTCTATTAGTTTTGTTGTTTGTCTATTAGTGTTGTTGTCTATTAGTGTTGTTATCTATTAGTGTTGTTGCTTTTCTATTAGTGTTGTTGTCTATTAGTGTTGTTGTTGTCTATTGGTGTTGTTGTCTATTAGTGTTGTTGCTTTTCTATTAGTGTTGTTGTTGTCTTAGTGTTGTTCTCGATTAGTGTTGTTGTCGATTAGTGTTGTTGTTGTCTATTAGTGTTGTTGTTGTCTATTAGTGTTGTTGTCTATTAGTGTTGTCGTCTATTAGTGTTGTTGTTTGTCTATTAGTGTTGTTGTCTATTAGTGTTGTTGTTTGTCTATTAGTGTTGTTGTCTATTAGTGTTGTTGTCTATTAGTGTTGGTATCTATTAGTGTTGTTGTCTATTAGTGTTCTTGTCTATTAGTGTTGTTGCTTTTCTATTAGTGTTGTTGTCTTTTAGTGTTGTTGTCTATTAGTGTTGTTGTCTTTTAGTGTTGTTGTCTGTCTATTAGTGTTGTTGTCTATTAGTGTTGTTGTTTGTCTATTAGTGTTGTTGTCTATTAGTGTTGTTGTTTGTCTATTAGTGTTGTTGTTCATATATTAGTGTTGTTGTTTGTCTATAAGTGTTGTTGTCTATTAGTGTTGTTGTCTATTAGTGTTGTTGTTGTCTATTAGTGTTCTTGTCTATTAGTGTTGTTTGTCTATTAGTTTTGTTGTCTATTAGTGTTGTTGTTGTCTATTAGTGTTCTTGTCTATTAGTGTTGTTTGTCTATTAGTTTTGTTGTTTGTCTATTAGTGTCGTTGTTGTCTATTAGTGTTGTTGTTTGTCTATAAGTGTTGTTGTCTATTAGTGTTGTTGTCTATTAGTGTTGTTGTTGTCTATTAGTGTTCTTGTCTATTAGTGTTGTTTGTCTATTAGTTTTGTTATCTATTAGTGTTGTTGTTGTCTATTAGTGTTGTTGTTGTCTATTAGTGTTCTTGTCTATTAGTGTTGTTTGTCTTTTAGTGTTGTTGTTTGTCTATTAGTGTTGTTGTCTTTTACTGGTTGTGTCTGTCTATTAGTGTTGTTGTCTATTAGTGTTGTTGTCTATTAGTGTTGTTGTCTATTAGTGATGTTGTCTATTAGTGTTGTTGTCTATTAGTGGTGTTGTCTATTAGTGTTGTTGTCTATTAGTGTTGTTGTTGTCTATTAGTGTTGTAGTCTATTAGTGTTGTTTGTCTATTAGTTTTGTTGTTTGTCTATTAGTGTCGTTGTTGTCTATTAGTGTTGTTGTTTGTCTATTCGTTTTGTTGTTTGTCTATTAGTGTTGTTGTCTATTAGTGTTGTTATCTATTAGTGTTGTTGTTTGTCTATTAGTGTTGTTGTCTATTAGTGTTGTTGTTGTCTATTAGTGTTGTTGTCTATTAGTGTTGTTGTCTATTAGTGTTGTTTCTTTTCTATTAGTGTTGTTGTTGTCTTAATGTTGTTCTCGATTAGTGTTGTTGTCGATTAGTGTTGTTGTTGTCTATTAGTGTTGTTGTTGTCTATTAGTGTTGTTGTCTATTAGTGTTGTTGTCTATTCGTTTTGTTGTCTATTGGTGTTGTTGTCTATTAGTGTTGTTGTCTATTAGTGTTGTTGTCTATTAGTGTTGTTGTCTATTAGTGGTGTTGTCTTTTAGTGTTGTTGTCTGTCTATTAGTGTTCTTGTCTATTAGTGCTGTTGTTTGTCTATTAGTGTTGTTGTCGATTAGTGTGTTGTTTGTCTATTAGTGTTGTTGTTGTCTATTAGTGTTGTTGTCTTTTAGTGTTGTTGTCTATTAGTGTTGTTGTTTGTCTATTAGTGTTGTTGTCTGTCTATTAGTGTTGTTGTTTGTCTATTAGTGTTGTTGTCTGTCAATTAGTGTTGTTGTCTATTAGTGTTGTTGTTTGTCTATTAGTGTTGTTGTCTGTCTATTAGTGTTATTGTTTGTCTATATGTGTTGTTGTCTATTAGTATTGTTGTCTATTAGTGTTGTTGTTGTCTTTTAGTGTTTTTGTCTTTTAGTGTTGTTGTCTATTAGTGTTGTTGTCTTTTAGTGTTGTTGTCTGTCAATTAGTGTAGTTGTCTGTCTATTAGTGTTGTTGTCTATTAGTGTTGTTGTCTATTCGTTTTGTTGTCTATTGGTGTTGTTGTCTATTAGTGTTGTTGTCTATTAGTGTTGTTGTCTATTAGTGTTGTTGTCTATTAGTGGTGTTGTCTTTTAGTGTTGTTGTCTGTCTATTAGTGTTCTTGTCTATTAGTGCTGTTGTTTGTCTATTAGTGTTGTTGTCGATTAGTGTTGTTGTTTGTCTATTAGTGTTGTTGTTGTCTATTAGTGTTGTTGTCTTTTAGTGTTGTTGTCTATTAGTGTTGTTGTTTGTCTATTAGTGTTGTTGTCTGTCTATTAGTGTTGTTGTTTGTCTATTAGTGTTGTTGTCTGTCAATTAGTGTTGTTGTCTATTAGTGTTGTTGTTTGTCTATTAGTGTTGTTGTCTGTCTATTAGTGTTATTGTTTGTCTATATGTGTTGTCTATTAGTATTGTTGTCTATTAGTGTTGTTGTTGTCTTTTAGTGTTTTTGTCTTTTAGTGTTGTTGTCTATTAGTGTTGTTGTCTATTAGTGTTGTTGTCTTTTAGTGTTGTTGTCTGTCAATTAGTGTAGTTGTCTGTCTATTAGTGTTGTTGCTTTTCTATTAGTGTTGTTGTCTGTCAATTAGTGTTGTTGTCTATTAGTGTTGTTGTTTGTCTATTAGTGTTGTTGTCTGTCTATTAGTGTTATTGTTTGTCTATATGTGTTGTTGTCTATTAGTATTGTTGTCTATTAGTGTTGTTGTTGTCTTTTAGTGTTTTTGTCTTTTAGTGTTTTTGTCTTTTAGTGTTGTTGTCTATTAGTGTTGTTGTCTTTTAGTGTTGTTGTCTATTAGTGTTGTTGTCTTTTAGTGTTGTTGTCTGTCTATTAGTGTTGTTGTCTATTAGTGTTGTTGTTTGTCTATTAGTGTTGTTGTCTATTAGTGTTGTTGTTTGTCTATTAGTGTTGTTGTTCATATATTAGTGTTGTTGTTTGTCTGTAAGTGTTGTTGTCTATTAGTGTTGTTGTCTATTAGTGGTGTTGTTGTCTATTAGTGTTCTTGTCTATTAGTGTTGTTTGTCTATTAGTTTTGTTGTCTATTAGTGTTGTTGTTGTCTATTAGTGTTGTTGTCTATTAGTGTTCTTGTCTATTAGTGTTGTTTGTCTATTAGTTTTGTTGTCTATTAGTGTTGTTGTTGTCTAGTAGTGTTGTTGTCTATTAGTGTTCTTGTCTATTAGTGTTGTTTGTCTATTAGTTTTGTTGTTTGTCTATTAGTGTTGTTGTTTGTCTATAAGTGTTGTTGTCTATTAGTGTTGTTGTCTATTAGTGTTGTTGTCTATTAGTGTTGTTGTTGTCTATTAGTGTTCTTGTCTATTAGTGTTGTTGTCTATTAGTGTTGTTTGTCTATTAGTGTTGTTGTCTATTAGTGTTGTTGTCTATTAGTGTTGTTTGTCTATTAGTGTTGTTGTCTATTAGTGTTCTTGTCTATTAGTGTTGTTTGTCTTTTAGTGTTGTTGTTTGTCTATTAGTGTTGTTGTCTTTTACTGGTTGTGTCTGTCTATTAGTGTTGTTGTCTATTAGTGTTGTTGTCTATTAGTGTTGTTGTCTATTAGTGGTGTTGTCTATTAGTGTTGTTGTCTATTAGTGGTGTTGTCTATTAGTGTTGTTGTCTATTAGTGTTGTTGTTGTCTATTAGTGTTGTTGTCTATTAGTGTTGTTTGTCTATTAGTTTTGTTGTTTGTCTATTAGTGTCGTTGTTGTCTATTAGTGTTGTTGTTTGTCTATTAGTTTTGTTGTTTGTCTATTAGTGTTGTTGTCTATTAGTGTTGTTATCTATTAGTGTTGTTGCTTTTCTATTAGTGTTGTTGTCTATTAGTGTTGTTGTTGTCTATTGGTGTTGTTGTCTATTAGTGTTGTTGCTTTTCTATTAGTGTTGTTGTTGTCTTAGTGTTGTTCTCGATTAGTGTTGTTGTCGATTAGTGTTGTTGTTGTCTATTAGTGTTGTTGTTGTCTATTAGTGTTGTTGTTGTCTATTAGTGTTGTTGTCTATTAGTGTTGTCGTCTATTAGTGTTGTTGTTTGTCTATTAGTGTTGTTGTCTATTAGTGTTGTTGTTTGTCTATTAGTGTTGTTGTCTATTAGTGTTGTTGTCTATTAGTGTTGGTATCTATTAGTGTTGTTGTCTATTAGTGTTCTTGTCTATTAGTGTTGTTGCTTTTCTATTAGTGTTGTTGTCTTTTAGTGTTGTTGTCTATTAGTGTTGTTGTCTTTTAGTGTTGTTGTCTGTCTATTAGTGTTGTTGTCTATTAGTGTTGTTGTTTGTCTATTAGTGTTGTTGTCTATTAGTGTTGTTGTTTGTCTATTAGTGTTGTTGTTCATATATTAGTGTTGTTGTTTGTCTATTAGTGTTGTTGTCTATTAGTGTTGTTGTTGTCTATTAGTGTTATTGTCTATTAGTGTTGTTTGTCTATTAGTTTTGTTGTCTATTAGTGTTGTTGTTGTCTATTAGTGTTCTTGTCTATTAGTGTTGTTTGTCTATTAGTTTTGTTGTTTGTCTATTAGTGTCGTTGTTGTCTATTAGTGTTGTTGTTTGTCTATAAGTGTTGTTGTCTATTAGTGTTGTTGTCTATTAGTGTTGTTGTTGTCTATTAGTGTTCTTGTCTATTAGTGTTGTTTGTCTATTAGTTTTGTTATCTATTAGTGTTGTTGTTGTCTATTAGTGTTGTTGTTGTCTATTAGTGTTCTTGTCTATTAGTGTTGTTTGTCTTTTAGTGTTGTTGTTTGTCTATTAGTGTTGTTGTCTTTTACTGGTTGTGTCTGTCTATTAGTGTTGTTGTCTATTAGTGTTGTTGTCTATTAGTGTTGTTGTCTATTAGTGGTGTTGTCTATTAGTGTTGTTGTCTATTAGTGGTGTTGTCTATTAGTGTTGTTGTCTATTAGTGTTGTTGTTGTCTATTAGTGTTGTAGTCTATTAGTGTTGTTTGTCTATTAGTTTTGTTGTTTGTCTATTAGTGTCGTTGTTGTCTATTAGTGTTGTTGTTTGTCTATTCGTTTTGTTGTTTGTCTATTAGTGTTGTTGTCTATTAGTGTTGTTATCTATTAGTGTTGTTGTTTGTCTATTAGTGTTGTTGTCTATTAGTGTTGTTGTTGTCTATTAGTGTTGTTGTCTATTAGTGTTGTTGTCTATTAGTGTTGTTTCTTTTCTATTAGTGTTGTTGTTGTCTTAATGTTGTTCTCGATTAGTGTTGTTGTCGATTAGTGTTGTTGTTGTCTATTAGTGTTGTTGTTGTCTATTAGTGTTGTTGTCTATTAGTGTTGTTGTCTATTAGTTTTGTTGTCTATTGGTGTTGTTGTCTATTAGTGTTGTTGTCTATTAGTGTTGTTGTCTATTAGTGTTGTTGTCTATTAGTGGTGTTGTCTTTTAGTGTTGTTGTCTGTCTATTAGTGTTCTTGTCTATTAGTGCTGTTGTTTGTCTATTAGTGTTGTTGTCGATTAGTGTTGTTGTTTGTCTATTAGTGTTGTTGTTGTCTATTAGTGTTGTTGTCTTTTAGTGTTGTTGTCTATTAGTGTTGTTGTTTGTCTATTAGTGTTGTTGTCTGTCTATTAGTGTTGTTGTTTGTCTATTAGTGTTGTTGTCTGTCAATTAGTGTTGTTGTCTATTAGTGTTGTTGTTTGTCTATTAGTGTTGTTGTCTGTCTATTAGTGTTATTGTTTGTCTATATGTGTTGTTGTCTATTAGTATTGTTGTCTATTAGTGTTGTTGTTGTCTTTTAGTGTTTTTGTCTTTTAGTGTTGTTGTCTATTAGTGTTGTTGTCTATTAGTGTTGTTGTCTTTTAGTGTTGTTGTCTGTCAATTAGTGTAGTTGTCTGTCTATTAGTGTTGTTGTCTATTAGTGTTGTTGTCTATTAGTGTTGTTGTCTATTAGTGTTGTTGTTTGTCTATTAGTGTTGTTGTCTGTCAATTAGTGTTGTTGTCTATTAGTGTTGTTGTTTGTCTATTAGTGTTGTTGTCTGTCTATTAGTGTTATTGTTTGTCTATACGTGTTGTTGTCTATTAGTGTTGTTGTCTATTAGTGTTGTTGTTTGTCTATTAGTTTTGTTGTTTGTATATTAGTGTTGTTGTTTGTATATTAGTGTTGTTATCTAATAGTGTTGTTGTTTGTCTATTAGTGTTATTGTTTGTCTATTAGTGTTGTTGTTTGTCTATTAGTGTTGTTGTTTGTCTATACGTGTTGTTGTCTATTAGTGTTGTTGTCTATTAGTGTTGTTGTCTATTAGTGTTGTTGTTGTCTATTAGTGTTCTTGTCTATTCGTGTTGTTTGTCTATTAGTTTTGTTGTTTGTCTATTAGTGTCGTTGTTGTCTATTAGTATTATTGTCTATTAGTGTTGTTGTTTGTATATTAGTGTTGTTGTCTATTAGTGTTGTTATCTATTAGTGTTGTTGCTTTTCTATTAGTGTTGTTGCTTTTCTATTAGTGTTGTTGTTGTCTTTAGTGTTGTTGTCTTTTTAGTGTTGTTGTCTATTAGTGTTGTTGTCTATTAGTGTTGTTGTCTTTTAGTGTTGTTGTCTGTCAATTAGTGTAGTTGTCTGTCTATTAGTGTTGTTGTCTATTAGTGTTGTTGTTTGTCTATTAGTGTTGTTGTCTGTCAATTAGTGTTGTTGTCTATTAGTGTTGTTGTTTGTCTATTAGTGTTGTTGTCTGTCTATTAGTGTTATTGTTTGTCTATACGTGTTGTTGTCTATTAGTGTTGTTGTCTATTAGTTTTGTTGTCTATTAGTGTTGTTGTTGTCTATTAGTGTTCTTGTCTATTCGTGTTGTTGTTTGTCTATTAGTGTTGTTGTCGATTAGTGTTGTTGTTTGTCTATTAGTGTTGTTGTTGTCTATTAGTGTTGTTGTCTTTTAGTGTTGTTGTCTATTAGTGTTGTTGTTTGTCTATTAGTGTTGTTGTCTGTCTATTAGTGTTGTTGTTTGTCTATTAGTGTTGTTGTCTGTCAATTAGTGTTGTTGTCTATTAGTGTTGTTGTTGTCTTTTAGTGTTGTTGTCTTTTAGTGTTGTTGTCTATTAGTGTTGTTGTCTATTAGTGTTGTTGTCTTTTAGTGTTGTTGTCTGTCAATTAGTGTAGTTGTCTGTCTATTAGTGTTGTTGTCTATTAGTGTTGTTGTTTGTCTATTAGTGTTGTTGTCTGTCAATTAGTGTTGTTGTCTATTAGTGTTGTTGTTTGTCTATTAGTGTTGTTGTCTGTCTATTAGTGTTATTGTTTGTCTATACGTGTTGTTGTCTATTAGTGTTGTTGTCTATTAGTTTTGTTGTCTATTAGTGTTGTTGTTGTCTATTAGTGTTCTTGTCTATTCGTGTTGTTGTTTGTCTATTAGTGTTGTTGTCGATTAGTGTTGTTGTTTGTCTATTAGTGTTGTTGTTGTCTATTAGTGTTGTTGTCTTTTAGTGTTGTTGTCTATTAGTGTTGTTGTTTGTCTATTAGTGTTGTTGTCTGTCTATTAGTGTTGTTGTTTGTCTATTAGTGTTGTTGTCTGTCAATTAGTGTTGTTGTCTATTAGTGTTGTTGTTGTCTTTTAGTGTTGTTGTCTTTTAGTGTTGTTGTCTATTAGTGTTGTTGTCTATTAGTGTTGTTGTCTTTTAGTGTTGTTGTCTGTCAATTAGTGTAGTTGTCTGTCTATTAGTGTTGTTGCTTTTCTATTAGTGTTGTTGTCTGTCAATTAGTGTTGTTGTCTATTAGTGTTGTTGTTTGTCTATTAGTGTTGTTGTCTGTCTATTAGTGTTATTGTTTGTCTATATGTGTTGTTGTCTATTAGTATTGTTGTCTATTAGTGTTGTTGTTGTCTTTTAGTGTTTTTGTCTTTTAGTGTTTTTGTCTTTTAGTGTTGTTGTCTATTAGTGTTGTTGTCTTTTAGTGTTGTTGTCTATTAGTGTTGTTGTCTTTTAGTGTTGTTGTCTGTCTATTAGTGTTGTTGTCTATTAGTGTTGTTGTTTGTCTATTAGTGTTGTTGTCTATTAGTGTTGTTGTTTGTCTATTAGTGTTGTTGTTCATATATTAGTGTTGTTGTTTGTCTGTAAGTGTTGTTGTCTATTAGTGTTGTTGTCTATTAGTGGTGTTGTTGTCTATTAGTGTTCTTGTCTATTAGTGTTGTTTGTCTATTAGTTTTGTTGTCTATTAGTGTTGTTGTTGTCTATTAGTGTTGTTGTCTATTAGTGTTCTTGTCTATTAGTGTTGTTTGTCTATTAGTTTTGTTGTCTATTAGTGTTGTTGTTGTCTAGTAGTGTTGTTGTCTATTAGTGTTCTTGTCTATTAGTGTTGTTTGTCTATTAGTTTTGTTGTTTGTCTATTAGTGTTGTTGTTTGTCTATAAGTGTTGTTGTCTATTAGTGTTGTTGTCTATTAGTGTTGTTGTCTATTAGTGTTGTTGTTGTCTATTAGTGTTCTTGTCTATTAGTGTTGTTGTCTATTAGTGTTGTTTGTCTATTAGTGTTGTTGTCTATTAGTGTTGTTGTCTATTAGTGTTGTTTGTCTATTAGTGTTGTTGTCTATTAGTGTTCTTGTCTATTAGTGTTGTTTGTCTTTTAGTGTTGTTGTTTGTCTATTAGTGTTGTTGTCTTTTACTGGTTGTGTCTGTCTATTAGTGTTGTTGTCTATTAGTGTTGTTGTCTATTAGTGTTGTTGTCTATTAGTGGTGTTGTCTATTAGTGTTGTTGTCTATTAGTGGTGTTGTCTATTAGTGTTGTTGTCTATTAGTGTTGTTGTTGTCTATTAGTGTTGTTGTCTATTAGTGTTGTTTGTCTATTAGTTTTGTTGTTTGTCTATTAGTGTCGTTGTTGTCTATTAGTGTTGTTGTTTGTCTATTAGTTTTGTTGTTTGTCTATTAGTGTTGTTGTCTATTAGTGTTGTTATCTATTAGTGTTGTTGCTTTTCTATTAGTGTTGTTGTCTATTAGTGTTGTTGTTGTCTATTGGTGTTGTTGTCTATTAGTGTTGTTTGCTTTTCTATTAGTGTTGTTGTTGTCTTAGTGTTGTTCTCGATTAGTGTTGTTGTCGATTAGTGTTGTTGTTGTCTATTAGTGTTGTTGTTGTCTATTAGTGTTGTTGTTGTCTATTAGTGTTGTTGTCTATTAGTGTTGTCGTCTATTAGTGTTGTTGTTTGTCTATTAGTGTTGTTGTCTATTAGTGTTGTTGTTTGTCTATTAGTGTTGTTATCTATTAGTGTTGTTGTCTATTAGTGTTGGTATCTATTAGTGTTGTTGTCTATTAGTGTTCTTGTCTATTAGTGTTGTTGTCTATTAGTGTTGTTGTCTTTTAGTGTTGTTGTCTATTAGTGTTGTTGTCTTTTAGTGTTGTTGTCTGTCTATTAGTGTTGTTGTTTGTCTATTAGTGTTGTTGTCTATTAGTGTTGTTGTTTGTCTATTAGTGTTGTTGTTCATATATTAGTGTTGTTGTTTGTCTATAAGTGTTGTTGTCTATTAGTGTTGTTGTCTTTTAGTGTTCTTGTCTATTAGTGTTGTTTGTCTATTAGTTTTGTTGTCTATTAGTGTTGTTGTTGTCTATTAGTGTTCTTGTCTATTAGTGTTGTTTGTCTATCAGTTTTGTTGTTTGTCTATTAGTGTCGTTGTTGTCTATTAGTGTTGTTGTTTGTCTATAAGTGTTGTTGTCTATTAGTGTTGTTGTCTATTAGTGTTGTTGTTGTCTATTAGTGTTCTTGTCTATTAGTGTTGTTTGTCTATTAGTTTTGTTATCTATTAGTGTTGTTGTTGTCTATTAGTGTTGTTGTTGTCTATTAGTGTTCTTGTCTATTAGTGTTGTTTGTCTTTTAGTGTTGTTGTTTGTCTATTAGTGTTGTTGTCTTTTACTGGTTGTGTCTGTCTATTAGTGTTGTTGTCTATTAGTGTTGTTGTCTATTAGTGTTGTTGTCTATTAGTGGTGTTGTCTATTAGTGTTGTTGTCTATTAGTGGTGTTGTCTATTAGTGTTGTTGTCTATTAGTGTTGTTGTTGTCTATTAGTGTTGTAGTCTATTAGTGTTGTTTGTCTATTAGTTTTGTTGTTTGTCTATTAGTGTCGTTGTTGTCTATTAGTGTTGTTGTTTGTCTATTCGTTTTGTTGTTTGTCTATTAGTGTTGTTGTCTATTAGTGTTGTTATCTATTAGTGTTGTTGTTTGTCTATTAGTGTTGTTGTCTATTAGTGTTGTTGTTGTCTATTAGTGTTGTTGTCTATTAGTGTTGTTGTCTATTAGTGTTGTTTCTTTTCTATTAGTGTTGTTGTTGTCTTAATGTTGTTCTCGATTAGTGTTGTTGTCGATTAGTGTTGTTGTTGTCTATTAGTGTTGTTGTTGTCTATTAGTGTTGTTGTCTATTAGTGTTGTTGTCTATTAGTTTTGTTGTCTATTGGTGTTGTTGTCTATTAGTGTTGTTGTCTATTAGTGTTGTTGTCTATTAGTGTTGTTGTCTATTAGTGGTGTTGTCTTTTAGTGTTGTTGTCTGTCTATTAGTGTTCTTGTCTATTAGTGCTGTTGTTTGTCTATTAGTGTTGTTGTCGATTAGTGTTGTTGTTTGTCTATTAGTGTTGTTGTTGTCTATTAGTGTTGTTGTCTTTTAGTGTTGTTGTCTATTAGTGTTGTTGTTTGTCTATTAGTGTTGTTGTCTGTCTATTAGTGTTATTGTTTGTCTATATGTGTTGTTGTCTATTAGTATTGTTGTCTATTAGTGTTGTTGTTGTCTTTTAGTGTTTTTGTCTTTTAGTGTTGTTGTCTATTAGTGTTGTTGTCTATTAGTGTTGTTGTCTTTTAGTGTTGTTGTCTGTCAATTAGTGTAGTTGTCTGTCTATTAGTGTTGTTGTCTATTAGTGTTGTTGTCTATTAGTGTTGTTGTCTATTAGTGTTGTTGTTTGTCTATTAGTGTTGTTGTCTGTCAATTAGTGTTGTTGTCTATTAGTGTTGTTGTTTGTCTATTAGTGTTGTTGTCTGTCTATTAGTGTTATTGTTTGTCTATACGTGTTGTTGTCTATTAGTGTTGTTGTCTATTAGTGTTGTTGTTGTTTGTCTATTAGTTTTGTTGTTTGTATATTAGTGTTGTTGTTTGTATATTAGTGTTGTTATCTAATAGTGTTGTTGTTTGTCTATTAGTGTTATTGTTTGTCTATTAGTGTTGTTGTTTGTCTATTAGTGTTGTTGTTTGTCTATACGTGTTGTTGTCTATTAGTGTTGTTGTCTATTAGTGTTGTTGTCTATTAGTGTTGTTGTTGTCTATTAGTGTTCTTGTCTATTCGTGTTGTTTGTCTATTAGTTTTGTTGTTTGTCTATTAGTGTCGTTGTTGTCTATTAGTATTATTGTCTATTAGTGTTGTTGTTTGTATATTAGTGTTGTTGTCTATTAGTGTTGTTATCTATTAGTGTTGTTGCTTTTCTATTAGTGTTGTTGCTTTTCTATTAGTGTTGTTGTTGTCTTTTAGTGTTGTTGTCTTTTAGTGTTGTTGTCTATTAGTGTTGTTGTCTATTAGTGTTGTTGTCTTTTAGTGTTGTTGTCTGTCAATTAGTGTAGTTGTCTGTCTATTAGTGTTGTTGTCTATTAGTGTTGTTGTTTGTCTATTAGTGTTGTTGTCTGTCAATTAGTGTTGTTGTCTATTAGTGTTGTTGTTTGTCTATTAGTGTTGTTGTCTGTCTATTAGTGTTATTGTTTGTCTATACGTGTTGTTGTCTATTAGTGTTGTTGTCTATTAGTTTTGTTGTCTATTAGTGTTGTTGTTGTCTATTAGTGTTCTTGTCTATTCGTGTTGTTGTTTGTCTATTAGTGTTGTTGTCGATTAGTGTTGTTGTTTGTCTATTAGTGTTGTTGTTGTCTATTAGTGTTGTTGTCTTTTAGTGTTGTTGTCTATTAGTGTTGTTGTTTGTCTATTAGTGTTGTTGTCTGTCTATTAGTGTTGTTGTTTGTCTATTAGTGTTGTTGTCTGTCAATTAGTGTTGTTGTCTATTAGTGTTGTTGTTGTCTTTTAGTGTTGTTGTCTTTTAGTGTTGTTGTCTATTAGTGTTGTTGTCTATTAGTGTTGTTGTCTTTTAGTGTTGTTGTCTGTCAATTAGTGTAGTTGTCTGTCTATTAGTGTTGTTGTCTATTAGTGTTGTTGTCTGTCAATTAGTGTTGTTGTCTATTAGTGTTGTTGTTTGTATATTAGTGTTGTTGTCTGTCTATTAGTGTTATTGTTTGTCTATACGTGTTGTTGTCTATTAGTGTTGTTGTCTATTAGTGTTGTTGTCTATTAGTGTTGTTGTTGTCTATTAGTGTTCTTGTCTATTCGTGTTGTTTGTCTATTAGTTTTGTTGTTTGTATATTAGTGCTGTTGTTTGTCTATTAGTGTTGTTGTCTATTAGTGTTGTTGTCTATTAGTGTTGTTGTCTATTAGTGTTGTTGTCTATTAGTGTTGTTGTTGTCTATTAGTGTTCTTGTCTATTCGTGTTGTTTGTCTATTAGTTTTGTTGTTTGTCTATTAGTGTCGTTGTTGTGTATTAGTATTATTGTCTATTAGTGTTGTTGTTTGTCTATTAGTTTTGTTGTTTGTATATTAGTGTTGTTGTCTATTACTGTTGTTATCTATTAGTGTTGTTGCTTTTCTATTAGTGTTGTTGTCTATTAGTGTTGTTGTTGTCTATTGGTGTTGTTGTCTATTAGTGTTGTTGCTTTTCTATTAGTGTTGTTGTTGTCTTAGTGTTGTTCTCGATTAGTGTTGTTGTCGATTAGTGTTGTTGTTGTCTATTAGTGTTGTTGTCTATTAGTGTTGTTGTCTTTTACTGTTAGTGTCTGTCTATTAGTGTTGTTGTCTATTAGTGTTGTTGTCTATTAGTGGTGTTGTCTATTAGTGTTGTTGTCTATTAGTTTTGTTGTCTATTAGTGTTGTTGTCGTCTATTAGTGTTGTTGTTGTCTATTAGTGTTGTTGTCTATTAGTTTAGTTGTCTATTAGTGTTGTTGTTGTCTATTAGTGTTGTTTGTCGATTAGTGTTGTTGTTGTCTATTGGTGTTGTTGTCTATTAGTGTTGTTGCTTTTTTATTAGTGTTGTTGTCTATTAGTGTTGTTGTCTATTAGTGTTGTTGTCTATTAGTTTTGTTGTCTATTAGTGTTGTTGTCGTCTATTAGTGTTGTTGTTGTCTATTAGTGTTGTTGTCTATTAGTGTTGTTGTCTATTAGTGTTGTTGTTTGTCTATTAGTGTTGTTGTTGTCTATTAGTGTTGTTGTCTATTAGTGTTGTTGTCTATTACTGTTGGTGTCTGTCTATTAGTGTTGTTGTCTATTAGTGGTGTTGTTGTCTATTAGTGTTGTTGTCTATTAGTGTTGTTGTCTATTAGTGGTGTTGTCTATTAGTGTTGTTGTCTATTAGTGTTGTTGTCTATTAGTGTTGTTTGTCTATTAGTTTTGTTGTTTGTCTATTAGTGTCGTTGTTGTCTATTAGTGTTGTTGTTTGTCTATTAGTTTTGTTGTTTGTCTATTAGTGTTGTTGTCTATTAGTGTTGTTATCTATTAGTGTTGTTGTTTGTCTATTAGTGTTGTTGTCTATTAGTGTTGTTGTTGTCTATTAGTGTTGTTGCTTTTCTATTAGTGTTGTTGTTGTCTATTAGTGTTGTTGCTTTTCTATTAGTGTTGTTGTTGTCTTAGTGTTGTTCTCGATTAGTGTTGTTGTCGATTAGTGTTGTTGTTGTCTATTAGTGTTGTTGTTGTCTATTAGTGTTGTTGTCTATTAGTGTTGTTTGTCTATTAGTTTTGTTGTTTGTCTATTAGTGTCGTTGTTGTCTATTAGTGTTGTTGTTTGTCTATTCGTTTTGTTGTTTGTCTATTAGTTTTGTTGTCTATTAGTGTTGTTGTCGTCTATTAGTGTTGTTGTTGTCTATTAGTGTTGTTGTCTATTAGTTTAGTTGTCTATTAGTGTTGTTGTTGTCTATTAGTGTTGTTTGTCGATTAGTGTTGTTGTTGTCTATTGGTGTTGTTGTCTATTAGTGTTGTTGCTTTTTTATTAGTGTTGTTGTCTATTAGTGTTGTTGTCTATTAGTGTTGTTGTCTATTAGTTTTGTTGTCTATTAGTGTTGTTGTCGTCTATTAGTGTTGTTGTTGTCTATTAGTGTTGTTGTCTATTAGTGTTGTTGTCTATTAGTGTTGTTGTTTGTCTATTAGTGTTGTTGTTGTCTATTAGTGTTGTTGTCTATTAGTGTTGTTGTCTATTACTGTTGGTGTCTGTCTATTAGTGTTGTTGTCTATTAGTGGTGTTGTTGTCTATTAGTGTTGTTGTCTATTAGTGTTGTTGTCTATTAGTGGTGTTGTCTATTAGTGTTGTTGTCTATTAGTGTTGTTGTCTATTAGTGTTGTTTGTCTATTAGTTTTGTTGTTTGTCTATTAGTGTCGTTGTTGTCTATTAGTGTTGTTGTTTGTCTATTAGTTTTGTTGTTTGTCTATTAGTGTTGTTGTCTATTAGTGTTGTTATCTATTAGTGTTGTTGTTTGTCTATTAGTGTTGTTGTCTATTAGTGTTGTTGTTGTCTATTAGTGTTGTTGCTTTTCTATTAGTGTTGTTGTTGTCTATTAGTGTTGTTGCTTTTCTATTAGTGTTGTTGTTGTCTTAGTGTTGTTCTCGATTAGTGTTGTTGTCGATTAGTGTTGTTGTTGTCTATTAGTGTTGTTGTTGTCTATTAGTGTTGTTGTCTATTAGTGTTGTTTGTCTATTAGTTTTGTTGTTTGTCTATTAGTGTTGTTGTCTATTAGTGTTGTTATCTATTAGTGTTGTTGTTTGTCTATTAGTGTTGTTGTCTATTAGTGTTGTTGTTGTCTATTAGTGTTGTTGCTTTTCTATTAGTGTTGTTGTTGTCTATTAGTGTTGTTGCTTTTCTATTAGTGTTGTTGTTGTCTTAGTGTTGTTCTCGATTAGTGTTGTTGTCGATTAGTGTTGTTGTTGTCTATTAGTGTTGTTGTTGTCTATTAGTGTTGTTGTCTATTAGTTTTGTTGTCTATTAGTGTTGTTGTCTATTAGTGTTGTTGTCTTTTACTGTTGTTGTCTGTCTATTAGTTTTGTTGTCTATTAGTGTTGTTGTCGTCTATTAGTGTTGTTGTTGTCTATTAGTGTTGTTGTCTATTAGTGTTGTTGTCTATTAGTTTTGTTGTCTATTAGTGTTGTTGTTGTCTATTAGTGTTGTTGTCTATTAGTGTTGTTGTCTATTAGTGTTGTTGTTTGTCTATTAGTGTTATTGTTTGTCTATTAGTGTTGTTGTTTGTCTATTAGTGTTGTTGTTTGTCTATACGTGTTGTTGTCTATTAGTGTTGTTGTCTATTAGTTTAGTTGTCTATTAGTGTTGTTGTTGTCTATTAGTGTTGTTTGTCGATTAGTGTTGTTGTTGTCTATTGGTGTTGTTGTCTATTAGTGTTGTTGCTTTTTTATTAGTGTTGTTGTCTATTAGTGTTGTTGTCTATTAGTGTTGTTGTCTATTAGTTTTGTTGTCTATTAGTGTTGTTGTCGTCTATTTGTGTTGTTGTTGTCTATTAGTGTTGTTGTCTATTAGTGTTGTTGTCTATTAGTGTTGTTGTTTGTCTATTAGTGTTGTTGTCTATTAGTGTTGTTGTCTATTACTGTTGGTGTCTGTCTATTAGTGTTGTTGTCTATTAGTGGTGTTGTTGTCTATTAGTGTTGTTGTCTATTAGTGTTGTTGTCTATTAGTGGTGTTGTCTATTAGTGTTGTTGTCTATTAGTGTTGTTTGTCTATTAGTTTTGTTGTTTGTCTATTAGTGTCGTTGTTGTCTATTAGTGTTGTTGTTTGTCTATTAGTTTTGTTGTTTGTCTATTAGTGTTGTTGTCTATTAGTGTTGTTATCTATTAGTGTTGTTGTTTGTCTATTAGTGTTGTTGCTTTTCTATTAGTGTTGTTGTTGTCTATTAGTGTTGTTGCTTTTCTATTAGTGTTGTTGTTGTCTTAGTGTTGTTCTCGATTAGTGTTGTTGTCGATTAGTGTTGTTGTTGTCTATTAGTGTTGTTGTTGTCTATTAGTGTTGTTGTCTATTAGTGTTGTTTGTCTATTAGTTTTGTTGTTTGTCTATTAGTGTCGTTGTTGTCTATTAGTGTTGTTGTTTGTCTATTAGTTTTGTTGTTTGTCTATTAGTGTTGTTGTCTATTAGTGTTGTTATCTATTAGTGTTGTTGTTTGTCTATTAGTGTTGTTGTCTATTAGTGTTGTTGTTGTCTATTAGTGTTGTTGCTTTTCTATTAGTGTTGTTGTTGTCTATTAGTGTTGTTGCTTTTCTATTAGTGTTGTTGTTGTCTTAGTGTTGTTCTCGATTAGTGTTGTTGTCGATTAGTGTTGTTGTTGTCTATTAGTGTTGTTGTTGTCTATTAGTGTTGTTGTCTATTAGTGTTGTTTGTCTATTAGTTTTGTTGTTTGTCTATTAGTGTCGTTGTTGTCTATTAGTGTTGTTGTTTGTCTATTAGTTTTGTTGTTTGTCTATTAGTGTTGTTGTCTATTAGTGTTGTTATCTATTAGTGTTGTTGTTTGTCTATTAGTGTTGTTGTCTATTAGTGTTGTTGTTGTCTATTAGTGTTGTTGCTTTTCTATTAGTGTTGTTGTTGTCTATTAGTGTTGTTGCTTTTCTATTAGTGTTGTTGTTGTCTTAGTGTTGTTCTCGATTAGTGTTGTTGTCGATTAGTGTTGTTGTTGTCTATTAGTGTTGTTGTTGTCTATTAGTGTTGTTGTCTATTAGTTTTGTTGTCTATTAGTGTTGTTGTCTATTAGTGTTGTTGTCTATTAGTTTTGTTGTCTATTAGTGTTGTTGTTGTCTATTAGTGTTGTTGTCTATTAGTGTTGTTGTCTATTACTGTTGGTGTCTGTCTATTAGTGTTGTTGTCTATTAGTGGTGTTGTTGTCTATTAGTGTTGTTGTCTATTAGTGTTGTTGTCTATTAGTGGTGTTGTCTATTAGTGTTGTTGTCTATTAGTGTTGTTGTCTATTAGTGTTGTTTGTCTATTAGTTTTGTTGTTTGTCTATTAGTGTCGTTGTTGTCTATTAGTGTTGTTGTTTGTCTATTAGTTTTGTTGTTTGTCTATTAGTGTTGGTGTCTATTAGTGGTGTTGTCTATTAGTGTTGTTGTCTATTAGTGTTGTTGTCTATTAGTGTTGTTTGTCTATTAGTTTTGTTGTTTGTCTATTAGTGTCGTTGTTGTCTATTAGTGTTGTTGTTTGTCTATTAGTTTTGTTGTTTGTCTATTAGTGTTGTTGTCTATTAGTGTTGTTATCTATTAGTGTTGTTGTTTGTCTATTAGTGTTGTTGTCTATTAGTGTTGTTGTTGTCTATTTGTGTTGTTGCTTTTCTATTAGTGTTGTTGTTGTCTATTAGTGTTGTTGCTTTTCTATTAGTGTTGTTGTTGTCTTAGTGTTGTTCTCGATTAGTGTTGTTGTCGATTAGTGTTGTTGTTGTCTATTAGTGTTGTTGTTGTCTATTAGTGTTGTTGTCTATTAGTGTTGTTTGTCTATTAGTTTTGTTGTTTGTCTATTAGTGTCGTTGTTGTCTATTAGTGTTGTTGTTTGTCTATTAGTTTTGTTGTTTGTCTATTAGTGTTGTCTATTAGTGTTGTTATCTATTAGTGTTGTTGTTTGTCTATTAGTGTTGTTGTCTATTAGTGTTGTTGTTGTCTATTAGTGTTGTTGCTTTTCTATTAGTGTTGTTGTTGTCTATTAGTGTTGTTGCTTTTCTATTAGTGTTGTTGTTGTCTTAGTGTTGTTCTCGATTAGTGTTGTTGTCGATTAGTGTTGTTGTTGTCTATTAGTGTTGTTGTTGTCTATTAGTGTTGTTGTCTATTAGTTTTGTTGTCTATTAGTGTTGTTGTCTATTAGTGTTGTTGTCTTTTACTGTTGTTGTCTGTCTATTAGTGTTGTTGTCTATTAGTGTTGTTGTCTATTAGTGTTGTTGCTTTTCTATTAGTGTTGTTGTTGTCTATTAGTGTTCTTGTCTATTAGTGTTGTTGTCTATTAGTTTTGTTGTTTGTCTATTAGTGTTGTTGTCTATTAGTGTTGTTGTCTTTTAGTGTTGTTGTCTGTCTATTAGTGTTGTTGCTTTTCTATTAGTGTTGTTGTCTGTCTATTAGTGTTGTTGTCTATTAGTGTTGTTGTTTGTCTATTAGTGTTCTTATCTATTAGTGTTTTTGTTTGTCTATTAGTGTTGTTGCTTTTCAATTAGTGTTGTTGTTGTCTATTAGTGTTCTTGTCTATTAGTGTTGGTGTCTATTAGTTTTGTTGTTTGTCTATTAGTGATGTTGTTTGTCTATTAGTGTTGTTGTTTGTCTATTTGTGTTGTTGTCTATTAGTGTTGTTGTCTATTAGTGTTGTTGTCTATTAGTGTTGTTGTCTATTAGTTTTGTTGTTTGTCTATTAGTGTTCTTGTCTATTAGTGCTGTTGTTTGTCTATTAGTGTTGTTGTCTATTAGTGTTGTTGTCTTAGTGTTGTTGTCTGTCTATTAGTGTTGTTGTATATTAGTGTTGTTGTTTGTCTATTAGTGTTGTTGTAGTCTATTAGTGTTGTTTTTGTCTATTAGTGTTGTTGTTTGTCTATTAGTGTTGTTGTCTATTAGTGTTGGTATCTATTAGTGTTGTTGTCTATTAGTGTTGTTGTTTGTCTATTAGCGTTGGTATCTATTAGTGTTGTTGTCTATTAGTGTTGTTATCTATTAGTGTTGTTGTCTATTAGTGTTGTTTGTCTTTTAGTTTTGTTGTTTGTCTATTAGTGTTGTTGTTGCCTATTAGTGTTATTGTCTATTAGTGATGTTGTTTGTCTATTAGTTTTGTTGTTTGTCTATTAGTGTTGTTGTCTATTAGTGTTGTTATGTATTAGTGTTGTTGTCTATTAGTGTTGTTGTTGTCTATTGGTGTTGTTGTCTATTAGTGTTGTTGCTTTTTTATTAGTGTTGTTGTTGTGTTAGTGTTGTTCTCGATTAGTGTTGTTGTCGATTAGTGTTGTTGTTGTCTATTAGTGTTGTTGTTGTCTATTAGTGTTGTTGTTGTCTATTAGTGTTGTTGTCTATTAGTTTTGTTGTCTATTAGTGTTGTTGTCTGTTAGTGTTGTTGTCTTTTACTGTTGGTGTCTGTCTATTAGTGTTGTTGTCTATTAGTGTTGTTGTCTATTAGTGTTGTTGTTTGTCTATTAGTGTTGTTGTCTGTCAATTAGTGTTGTTGTCTATTAGTGTTGTTGTCTATTAGTGTTGTTGTCTATTAGTGGTGTTGTCTATTAGTGTTGTTGTCTTTTAGTGTTGTTGTCTATTAGTGTTGTTGTCTATTAGTGTTGTTGTCTATTAGTGTTGTTGTCTTTTAGTGTTGTTGTCTGTCAATTAGTGTAGTTGTATGTCTATTAGTGTTGTTGTCTATTAGTGTTGTTGTTTGTCTATTAGTGTTGTTGTCTTTTAGTGTTGTTGTCTGTCTATTAGTGTTGTTGTCTATTAGTGTTGTTGTTTGTCTATTAGTGTTGTTGTTGTCTATTAGTGTTGTTGTTTGTCTATTAGTGTTGTTGTAGTCTATTAGTGT